>NW_006408617.1:3302499-3314674 GCF_000296735.1 Chrysochloris asiatica
AAAAAGTTCAATCAAAACAAGAACTTCTGAGAGTCTGCTGGGCCAGTTAAATTCAAGACAGAGAGGTCAGCTCAGAAAGTTATGACTATTTTTTTAGATTCCAAAGGGATCCCTGAAGAACACAAGATAATCACAGGAGCGGATTATTAAAAAGTTTTTAAAAATTAAAAAATTAAAAAGGCCAGGAAAGATATACTGGTGAATTTTTCCCATCACAACAATGCACTGCCTCATTCTTTGAGGGTTTTCCTAGAATACTTTTTTTGAAAAACCTTAGTTCATTCATGATTTGAGTCTCTTGAGGATACTAAAATTGACATTTTGACATGGTATAAATTATAGAGCATAGAATCTTCAGGGAAGGGTTAGAGAGTTAGAAACACTGTCTTCAGAGACTTTAGAAGTATATAGACCTAGATGAAGGATATGTCAAGAATCAATTGCTTCACATTTTGATATTTTTATTTAATAAAAGTTTCCACGATTTTGTAGCAATACTATTTTATTCATCCTTATATCTGTCACCATACTGTAACAAGGCAGTTTGACTACTGTGGCTATACAGTATGTTTTGAGATAGAAAAGTGTGAAGTCTCCTACTTTTTCATCTTCTATAGTAGTGTTTTGCATATCCAGGGTCTCTTTCCTTTCCATATAATTTAGCCATTAATGGGGCAGGCACTATAAAATAAGAGGGAGATTGGCAGAGACGGATGATGGCAGTAGGAGACTCAGGGAGGAATGCAAGATTTAAAGTGAATATAATAAAATATTGCTAATTTATGGTACACGAAGGGGATTGCAATCCTTGTGATGAAGTAAAGTACACAATTCATTGAATGCAAAACTGATGATCTGCTCTGTAATCCTTCACTCAATTCACAATAAAGGATTTTAAAAATAAATAAATAAAAGCAAATAGTGTGAAGAAAAAAATGTAGTCATTAATTTTGCTATATAATGATGATAGAATCTGGATCAGGATTGCATTCTACCTGTAGATTGCTTTTGTTATTGTTGTTAAGTGCCTTCAAGTTGATTTTGAGTCATAGTTACCCTGTACAGGGTTTCCAAAGAGTGACTGGTGGATATGAACCACCAATCTGTGGTTAGCAGTCCAGTGTCTCCTACAGCACCACACCCAAATTCATGGTTGCTTTAGGTAGTATTGATATTTTCACAATGCTAAGTCTTCCCACAAGTTCAGTTTGAAGCACAAGGTCAGTGGTTCAAACTCACCAGCCACTCCTCAGAAACTCTTTACATGGTTCCTATGAGTTAGGACTGACTCAAGGTCACTTAACAGCATGTCTTCCTATTTATAAGCATGATATATTGTTCTACTTATGTAAGTCTTGTTTGGATTCTTGTAGTAGTGTTTTGTAGTTTTCTCTGTATAGTTCTTTTTTTTTTTTTTTTTAATCTCTGGTTAGATTTATTCCTAAATTGTTAATCTGTTGGATGGCTGTAGTAGATGTTTTCCTGATTTCTTTTTCAGAGCTCTCTTTGTAAGAGTAAAGGAATCTAATTTTTGTATATTAATTTCTTTACCCTGCCACTTTGATGGATTCTTCTATAAGTTATAGTAGCTTTCTTGTTGAGTCTCTGGAATTTTCTTTATATAGAACTATATCATAAGCAAATAAAGATAGTTTTACATCTTCTTTGCCAATTTGGTTGCCTTTTCTTTTTCTTTTTTGCCTTATTGAACCTGTTAGGACTTCTAATACAATATTGGAATCCTGGTGTGGCACTGTGAGTTAACGTGCTGGACTAAAAGGCCAGTTTGGACCACAAAGTCAGTGGTTCAAGCTCACTGCGACTCCTCAGAAACCCTACACAGGATTGCTATGAGTCTGAACCAACTCCACAGCACACAACAACAACAACAACAACACAATATTAAATAGGTGTGGTGATAAAGGGCATCCTTGTTTTGTTCCCATACCCAAGGGGAAAGCTTTCAGATTCTCCACTGAGAATAATGTTGGCCATTGGTTTTGAATTTGTGCCTTTAATTATATTGAGGAATTTCTCTTGCATTCCCATTGGTGCTGGGTTTTATCAAATGCCTTTTCTCCATCGATTTATATGATCATGTGGTACCTTTTTGTGTGTGTGTATGTGGTGGATTATGCTGATTATTTTTCTAAGGTTGATCTACCCTTGTATTCCTCATTTGACTCCAACTTGGTCATGATGGCTTTCTATGTTTTTCCATTTTATTGGTTAGGATTTTGTTGAGAATTTCTGCATCTATGTTTATGAGTGATGTTGTTGATGTCAGGTGCCATCGAGTTGGAACCGACTCATAGTGACCTCATGCACAGCAGAACGAAAAAATGTCTGATCCTGGGCCAACCTCATTACCACTGCCACACTTGATGCCATCAGTGATGCCACCTGGCTGATCCATCTTGTTGGGGATCTTCCTATTTTTCTCTGACCCTCCATCTTACCCAGCATGACATCCTTTTCCAGCGACTGTTCCCTCTGGACAATATGCCCAAAGTATGAGAGATGAAGCTTAGCCATCCTGGCCTCCAAGGAGCACTCTGGTTGCACTTCTTCCAAAACAGATCTATTGGTTCTTTTGGCAGTCCATGGCACTTTTAGTATTCTCCTCCAACACCACAATTCAAAGGCATCAATTCTTCTATGATCTTCCTTATTCACTGTCCAGCTTTCATATCCATATGAGGCTATTGAAAACACCATGGCTTGGGTCAGGTGCACCTTAGTCCTCAAGCTGACATCTTTGCTCGTCAACACTTTAAATAAAGTTCCTGTGCAGCAGATTTGCCTAATGCAATATGTCATCTGATCTCTTGACTGCTGCTTCCATGAATGTTGATAGTTGATCCAAGAAGAATGAAGTCCTTGACAACCTCAATTTTTTCTCCATTGATAAGAATGTTGTTTATTGGTCCAGTGGTGAGGATTTTTGTTTTCTTAACATTGAGATGCAATCCATACCGAAGGCTGTGTTCCTTGATCTTCATCAGTAAATGTTTCAAGTCCTCTTCACTTTCAGCAAGCAAGGTTGTATCATCTGCATATCGCAGGTTGTTAACGAGTCTTCCTCCAATCCTGATGCCACGCTTTTCTTCATAGAATCCAGCTTCTCGTATTATTTGCTCAGTATACAGGTTGAATAAGTATGGTGAAAGAACACAACCTAATGTCAGATGGATCCTGGTTAAAAGCAGAGATTGCCAGAAAGAATGCCTGTGCTTTATTGACTATGCAAGGCTTTCAATTCTATGGATCACAGCAAGTTCTGGACAACATTGTGAAGAATGAGTATCTCAGAACACTTAATTGTGCTCATGAGGAAACTGTATGTAGACCAAGAGACATTTGTTTGAAACAGAACAAGGCAACACCAAATGGTTTAAAATTAGGAAAGGTGTATGTAAGGGTTGTATTCTTTCACATACTTATTCACCATACTCAGCTGTATGCTAAACAAAGAATCTGAGAAGCTGGGCTATATGAAGGAAAACATGGCATCAGAATTTAAGGAAGACTCATTAACAACCTGTGGTACACAGATGATACAACCTTGCTTGCTAAAAGTAAAGAGGACTTAAAATATTTATTGATGAAGATCAAAGATCTTCATTAACAGCCTTCATTGTGGGTTGCATCTCAATGTAAAGAAATAAAAATCCTCGCCACAGGAATAATAAATAGTATTAAGATAAAGAGAGAAAAGAAGTGAAGCTGTCAAACACTTCATTTTGCTCAAATCAACCATCAGTGCTTATGGAAACAGCAGCTAATAAATCAATCAACATATTGCATTAGGCAAATCTGATGCACAAGACCTCTTTAAAGTGTTGAAGAGCAAAAATGTCAGTTTGAGGACTAAGGTTCACCTGACCCAAGCCATGGAATTTTCAATAACCTCATATACATGCGAAAGTTGGACAGTGAATAAGGAAAGCTGTAGAAGAATTGATACATTTGAGTTATGGTGTTGGAGGAGAATATTGAACGTGCCATGGGCTGCCAAGAGAACAAACAGATCTGTGCTGGACAAAGTGCAGCCAGAGTGCTCCTTGGAATCCAGAGTGGCCAGATTTCTTTTATCATACTTCAGACATATTATCAAGAGGGACCAGTCCCTGGAGAAGAATATCATATTTGGTAAAGTGGAGGGTCAGGAAAAAAAAGGAAGACCCCCAGTGAGATGGAGTGGCAAATAGCAGCAGAAATAGACACAAACATAACAACAATTGTGAGGTTGGCCCAGGACCAGAGAGTGGTTCATTCTGCTGTGCATAGTGTCACTATGAGTGGGAACTTAACAATAACAATAACAACATGTAATTAAGTTATACCAGACCTCAAGGATTGGTTAGTTTTGGCTTCTAGCTAGACTTAAAATGAGCCATCTCAGAAGCAAAGTGAAGCATTCCTGTGTTTTGGTGGCTATGCAAAAATACATGACCGTTAAGATCCTGACAAAGGATAGATAAGTTTGTGAAGAATGGGAATTTCAGAGCATTTAATTGTGCTCACGTGCAACCAGTATAGGAGTCAATTGTTTGAACAGAACAAGAGGATACTGAGTGGCTCAAAATTAGTAAAGTTCTATGTTAGGGTTCCACGGGAGAAAGATGAGGCTTTCTGTTCCCATAAAGATTTACAACATCGGAAATGCTACATAGTGTTGCTATGAGTCAGAACAGCTTCATGGAACATAATCACCACACCATGATGTAAGGGTTGTGCCCTTTCATCATACTTATTCAATGTGGGTAAATGTGAGGAGCAAATAATCCAAGAAGCTGAACCCAATCAAGAAGAACATGGCATCATGGTTGATGGATAAGCAGATGGCATGCCTTGCTTAATGAAAGTGAAGTGGACTTGACACACTTACTGATGAAGATCAAAAACTACTTTCTTCAGTATGGCTTACACCGCAACATAAAGAAAACAAAAATCTTCACAAGTATATCAATAAGCAACATCATGATAAATGCAGAAAAAAGTGAAGTTGTCAATAGCCTCATTTTACTTGGATCCACAATCAGTCCCCATGAAAACAACAGTCAAGAACTCAAATGAAGTATTGCCTTGGACAAATTTGCTAAAAAAGATCAGTAAAGCATTAAAAAGGAAAGATGTCACTGTAAGAACTAAGGCAAAACTGACCAAAGCTTTGGCATTCTCAATCACCTTATATGCACGTGAAATCAAGAAAAAAAATCAGAAATACTGAAGCATTGATGCATTTACATTATCCTGTTGGTAAGGAATATTAAATATACCACGTCATTGTTGTTAAGTGTCATCGAGTTGGTTCTGATTTATAGTGACCCTGTACACGGTTTCCAAGGCTTTTAAAATCTTTGTGGGGGCAGAAAGCCTGATCTTTCTCCTGGAGAGCAGCTGGCGAGCTCGAGCCTTGGACCTTGCTGTTCATAGTTCAGTGCTAATTATGTGGAGCCACTGTGCTCTGCTGCAAACGTATCATGTTTT
Source organism: Chrysochloris asiatica (assembly GCF_000296735.1). Taxonomy (NCBI): domain Eukaryota; kingdom Metazoa; phylum Chordata; class Mammalia; order Afrosoricida; family Chrysochloridae; genus Chrysochloris; species Chrysochloris asiatica. The sequence goes on from NW_006408617.1 coordinate 3,307,993, forward strand.
TGTAAAGGGCTGTCGAGTCAATTCTGACCCATAGTGACCCTTTAAGGGTTTCCGAGGAGCAGATGGTGAGCTTGAACCACCAACCTTGCAATTCAAATGGCTTTGCAGTCTGACGCATTAACCCACAATGCCATAGACTTCCAGAAAAACAAATAAAATTCACTTTGAAGAAGTACAGCCAGAATGATCCTTAGAAGAATGAATAGCAAGAAAAAGTGAGAGATTAAAGATTAGGATTCAGAGTCATTCTTGAATTCATCAAAAGATTTAGCATCCTTATGAATAACATCTTTGGAACTACTTTTGTTCTACAAACCACTTCTGAATATTTAAAATGCAATTAGTGATTTATTTTTCTGATGTACATTTCCTGGAAGTCAATTGGATCTAATAAGCTATGCCTAAAAACATTTTCTTTTGAATTTATAAACAGTGATGATCCGTATAATGTAAGCTTAAGCCTCATTCTTAATGGGTTTTGAAATGAGCTAATTCATGTACCATGTTTAGAATAGTGCCTGACACAAAGAAATGACACAGAGAAATAATACATGTTCACTTTTATTATTAGGATTCTTTTAATCCCTTATAGGCTAAATGCAACATAACAAGGTATAAACAAACTGAAATGGGTTTGTCTGAATTTTTCCCACATTAATGAATTTATTTCCAGATGCTTTGACAGACACTTGTCACTGAAATACTGAAATATTACCAAAAAGTTTTAGTATTGTTATGAGAAAAATGAAAAGAAGCAACTCCTATAATCTCAATTCGTTCATTCTACATACAATTGATAAATTATAAATGCCTACCGTTTTCAACTTTCTCCTTATTATAAGTCTCAACAAACAAAATGTATCTAGTAGTATAAAACATAGGAATCTCTGCATGGTACAAACAATTGAGGACTTGATTAATAGCTGAACGGCTGGGTGTTCGGACCCACCTAAAGGTGCCTCAGAAATTAGGCCTGATGATCTGCTTCTAAATGGACAGAAGCCTCGAAGACAACAAGGGGCAGCTCTACTCTCTCTCAGCTGAAACACAAAGAGTCACAATCAACTGGACAGCAACTAACAACAACTGCATAAAATGTTCAGAAAGTGGAACATTAAAATATATAATTGCTTGAGAAATTATATTAAGTCATTTTAGAATACCTACGAGCAATCCAATGTCTTATTTTATATATACATATGAAACTTCTTAGGGCTATTTTGTAATGTGTAAGGGCTACTAAGAAGTATAAACTATGCTTTTCCTCCCATTAATATTAACTACTTTAAAAATCTTTCTTTGAAGATTTTACCAGAAGTTTTGTACCAAACATTCCAGTACCAATTTATGTAACTTCAACAGAATTGTATTTTTATATGCTCTTGGTCATCTATGTGCCATTGAGTCTGTTCTGACTCATTGCATCCTGAATAGGGTTTCCAAGGCTGTAAAACATTATGGAAGCAGAAATACTCACTTTTTTTTTTTGCCACAGAGTAGCTGGTAAATTCAAACTACTGATATTGCAGTTAGTAGTCCAACTTATAACCCACTACACTACTAGGGCTCCTTTGGTCTATCTAAGATGCTTAATAATGTTGTTTAATGTTGTTATTTGGAGTCCTGGCATACAACTGGACTTCCAGCCACAAAGTCAGTGTTTCAAACCCACCAGCCATTCGTTGGAAACCCTACACAGAGTCGCTATGACTCAACGGCACTTAATAACCGCAAAATGTTGTTATTGCTCTTATATGGATATAATCATTGTCATAGATACTTCCAAACTCTGTTGGATGGCTTTATGATTTTGCTAATTGATGATATCTTATGTTGAGTCAACCACATATCAAAGCAACTTCAGTATCTGGGAGAAAAAGTAGCAAACATAACTAGAACTCATTGCTGTTGAATCCTTTCTGACTCTTAGTGATCCTATAGGACAAAATATAACTGTCCTATAGGATTTTTGGAGTCCTGGTGTGGCGCTGTGGGCTAATGCGTCAGACTGCAAAATCGTTTGAACTGCAAGGTCGGTGGTTCCAGCTCACCAGCTGCTCCTTGGAAACCCTATACAGGGTTACTATGGGTTGGAATTGACTCAACGGCACTTAACAAAAACAACAAGTAGGATTTTTAAGGTTGTAACTCTTTATGGGGACTTCTGGTATGGCGCTGTTGATCAGTTCTGGATGGTGAACCACAAGGTCAGCAGTTCAAACCCACCAGGTACTCCATGGAAACCCTATATCGGGTTTCTATGAGTTGGATCTGACTCAACAGCACTTAACTACAACAGCAACTCTTTATAGAAGCAGATTGCTAAATCTGTCTTCCATAGAGTGACTGGCAGGTTTGAACAGCAGACCTTTCAGTTAATAGCCAAGTGCTTTAACCACTGTGCCACCCAGGCTCCAAAAAACAAGGGGGAAGGCTCTTCAAAAAGTCTGTGGGAAAATTCCAGTATTCTTTTTTTCCATGAACTTTTGAAGCCACCTTCTTAATAATGACAGCTTTAATTACTCAAAATTATTGAGACCATGCAGTAGCTTCAAACTGGGATGCTATGTATTTTTTTTGCAGTGTTATTCCCGTTTCTGTTGAAACTAAATCAGAATTTCTGAGAATTGGCATCATGCCTTAGCATTTTTAGAAGCTTGTTGAATGATTTTAATTTTCAGATAAGTTGAAAACTATGTGAAAAATACTGTTTTCCAAAATAAACTGAGAAAATACTCCTATATGACAAACTTGACAAGCACTCAACTATGAAATGGCCTGCTTCCATAAGGAATAATTTGGCCAAAATAAATAAATAAATAAATAAATACCCAAAACAAAAAGTCCCTTGTTTTCCATTTAGGCATGTATAACAGCAAAGCATTGTTCCTTGGTAAGATGAAGAATATAAGAAGTAGTAGAACTAAATCAGCTTCTGCTCCCAAGGAACATACAATCAAGTCAAAGAAAAATATATCAGCTGACACGGAAATGTAGATTCTTAGGCCAAATTGTGCCTTTGCTCTCTGGCTCTTTGATCTTTCTCCCTCCCCTTTCTCTCTTTCTCTCTTTGTGTATCTTTCTCTTTTGACTCTAACTTTTACTGTTGTTGCAAGAAGAAATGAATTGGGTAGTTTTGTTTTGACTAATGTTAACCTGTATTAACGTGGATACTGTGAAGTGACAATGGAGTGTATTACTCTGCAGGAACAGAAAGAAATTCAATTGAGAGTACAATGAAATAAAGTATATTCTTAAATCGTTTTATATGTCCTTTGCAAACCTGTCTGCATATGTTTGCATTTGAATATCCATTTCCTAAACATTCGTTTCAAAGCATTGTTTTGGGATTTTATTTGTTTGTTTGTTTTAGCTTGTTTATTTATTAGTTTTTGTCTGGTGTGATGCTGTAGGATAAGCACTGGACTGGGAACCAATAGGTCCCTATGAATACAGGGTTCTATGAGTCGGGACCTACTTAACAACAACATGATTTCTATACTTTTATATATAAGTAAGTTCAGCAAGCCAAAAGAATGGTCTTTGTCTTTTATTGGAACTGGCAGGTTTTTTTTTTCTATTTTGCTTTTCATTATTTCTGACATGGATAACATGTTCTGAAAACCTTTTGGTTTGAAGATTTCTAAATGAACACCTAAGCAAAAACCAGTTAAAGTAAAAATCACGTTGAAAATCTATGAAATAGGATGCATGTGACTTTGTATTTATAAAAATTACTAGTTGACTGTGTATTTTGGAAAATTTCTATGGCAAATATATATATTTATATGTAAGCAATATTTAAATAATATTAAGACTGATGGATACCAGAAAGTACATAAATTTCTGGAGTTTATGACACCTTCTAAATATTAAAATTTGTTTCCTTTTCTAGCATCTTTAATTGAAATAATTTAAACTGCATGAGTTTATAAGGCCACTGGTAGCCTGGATTATGAGCTAGGCTGCTAACCAGCAGGGCAGCATTTGAAATCTACCAGTTGCTTTGAGGGAGAACAATAAATCTTTCTGTTCCCATAAAGATTTATAGCCTTGGAAACCTTATACAGGGTCACTGTGAGCTGGAACCAACTTAAGGGCGAATCACCATAACCACAAGAGTTTATGAGAAAACTCTATAATATTTTTCTTAATTACATTATATGAACATAAAAACAAGTGAACCCAAAACTAGTCACTGTAACAACTGTATCACCAAAAAATATAACCTCAGTTTTTCATTGTATTCATAAGTTAGTACTTGAAATGTGTCAGCAAAATCAATTTTGTAAAGTACAGATTTATACTTTGGCCTAGAAGAAGTCTAGTACTTAACTCGATTCAAACTCCAGATGATATTTTCAGGTAACTTTTCCCCCCCTATCATCTTGAAAATAAAGCTTTGCTCTGCTGCTAAGGTCAGTCTGTCTTTTAGTTCTATAGAAACTGTTCCTAATAAGACAAAGCTAACAAGACCCTAAAGTAGAAATGCAAACAGCCCCTTCAGTTCTCACTTAGAACCACATAGTACTCTCTGACTAGCTAGAAGGAACTCTATTAAATGTCTTTTTCAGTAGTAAAGGAGTGAGTTAATTTAATCTCTCTTAGGTTTGGGAAGCAGCGTTATTAAAAAAATATTGAACTTCTATGCTGGTTCCTAGGACAGGAAAACAAACTCAGTTTTTTTCTTACAACTCTATCAGAATGTTGGGAATGTAAGAATAGGTAAATCATCAACTTTAAAAATGGAATACATTCAAAACGCTACAATTCAGAAAAGCTAATCTTTCATTTGTAGGTTAATAGATAGAGATGGGATTCTGGGGGCTGGGCAGTCATAGATTTCCATCCTTACATAACTTGGTGAATTAGATAGAAAATCTAGGGTAAAGCACTTGTGAATATCTAGAGAGTCTTTGTCATACTTTTAAAAGGCTTTTTCTTTTTTCTTTCAAGTTCTGAAACTTGGTATCACTGAGATCTAGTTCCATATTTCCTCCATTCCTTTTATCAAGAGTCCTGCCCACCTCCAAGCCTCCAGGGAAAATGCAATATTGGCACCTCTTTCTCAAACATGGGATTAGTATTATTCTTCTCCCTGCATCCAAGCCAACATCACTGAGGCATGTCCCCAAGCTCCATTGTTCAATCAATTTTGCATTTCTATAGTGGATTTTTACTTTCTCCACCCATCCTTCCTTTGACTGTATTCAGTTTGTTTTCAAAGAAAAACCTTGGAAAGGATGGGGGTGGAAGTTGCTAGTTAGAGTGGCTAGATGGAGGGATGTGCTGGGGAAAAAGGCAGACCTTTGGAATCAAACTGTCCTCAGTTTGAATTGCTACTCCTAAAACACTGTCAGTTGTGCATAAGGTCGCTATGAGTCAGAACCTGTTCGATGGCACCCAGTAACAACACACTATTTAGCTAGGAGACAGTAGACAATTGACTTATTTTCTTAGTGCTTCAATTTTCTTGATAGTCAAATGGAACTAATAATCTTGATGTTTGTCTCAAAGTAAGGAATAGCAATGACTCCTGTCTTCATCTTTTAGCAAAAACGAAATGTTTTCCACAACCCCTCCTGAACATAATTTGCCACTAAAGTTAACTCTCAGCTGCCTAATGTGGCACTGTAGGGTAAGCACTGGACTGCAAGGTCAGTTTGAATCACAAGGTCAGTGGTTCAAACTCACCAACCCCTCCTCAGAAACCCTGTGCAAGATTGTTATGAGTCAGCACCAACTTGATGTCATTTAACAACACCATCCTTTCAAATTAAGGTTTCTAGAATTTTTTTTTTCTTCTTGGACAAAATTCTGTAAAAGTTAATTCAGGAAATGCTGTTCAAATTAGAGAGGATTTGTGCATACCTAGTGAGTCCTGGTGTGGCACGGTGGGTTAATGCACCAGACTGCAAAGTCAACTGCAAGGTCGGTAGTTCAAGCTCACCAGCTGCTCCTCGGAAACCTTATACCGGGTCGCTATGGGTCAGAATCGACTCGACGGCACTTCACAAGTGTGGTTCTGTAGGATAAGTACTGGACAACTAACTGCAAGGTCAGCAGTTCAAAACCACCAGCTACTGCTTGTAAACCCTATACAGAATTGTTATAAATCAGAACTGACTTGTTAGTATTTAATAAAAACAAATCTTTTTACAAAACTGCATAAATGAATTTTCTAGAGTAGTGGTGACAAATCAGCCTGCTAACCTCAAGGTCAGCAGTTCTAAACTACCAGATGTTTTGCAGGAGAATGATTAGGCTTTCTGATCTTGTAAAGATTTATAGACTCAGAATCGCGATGGAGGATCGATATGAGTTGGAACTGACTCCATGGTACCACCACCACCACTGCAAGTTTTAATTCAAGAGTAGAGGTCTTAAACGTTTCGAGAAGGATTACAGAAACTTTGTTAAGAGTATACTTTAGGAATGTATTAAGTTAGTGAAGGTAAACAGGTTTCTTAGCTCCTATTTTCAGTTTCTTCCTCTATAAAATGGGAATTCATCTATACTGTTTTAAAGTAACCAATAAACAACATTCTTATCAATGGAGAAAGGATTGAAGTTGTCAAGGACTTCGTTCTTCTTGGATCAACTATCAACACTCGCGGAAGTAGCAGTCAAGAGATCAGACGACGTATTGCACTGGGCAAATCTGCTGCACAGGAACTTTTTA
>NW_006408617.1:3315114-3316513 GCF_000296735.1 Chrysochloris asiatica
GAACATTGTTTCGTTCTGCTGTGCATGGAGTCGCTATGAGTCGGTTTCGACTCGATGGCACCTGACAACAACAACAACAACATATTTACACACTACTGGTGGGAATATAAAATGGTAAAATCCTTTGGGACAACAGTTTGGCAGTTTTCCTAAATTTTTAAGCATACACATATCACATTCATTTTACTTTTTTTGTTGTTGTTAAGTGCAGGTGGGTCGATGCTGACTCATAGCTACCCTATATAGGGCTTCCAAGGATAAGTTGGTGAGTTTGAACCATTGACCTTGGGGAAAGCAATGCAATGCTTATCCTGCAATGCCAGACACGGGCTACATTTTACTTTTAGGTGTTGATTTATTCAAAAGAATTAAAACATGTGTCCATACAAAAACTTGTATGTAAATATTTATAACAGTATTATTGATGATAGTCTCAAACTGCAAACAACCAAAATGCCCAGCAAGTGGTGAATGCAGAAAAAAATGGAACTGTAGTAATACAACAGAACTCAATTTAGCAAATTACTGATACATCCAACAACATGGCTAAATCTTAAAATTATTAAGTTGACTGGAAGAAGCTAAACACAAAAGTGAAAAGCTGCATGATTCCATTAATGTAAAATTACAGAAACTGGAAACTAATCTATAGTGAAAGAAAGCAAATTAGTGGATTAGGGGTTGCCTGGGGACAGTGCAGCAGGGAATGAATTGCAAGAACAAGGAAGAGTTAAGGTGTTATGGAAACAATCAGATTCTTAACTGTGGTACTAGTTACATGGATGTATCAAATTCATCCATTTTAACACTTATATGGTTTTTATTTTTAGTAAGTTACAGCTCAACAAAGTTGCTACATTAACTTTTATTTATATATTTCAATTACTTTATGATATACTTCAAAATTATTCTACAATAGGGAGTGCAGTGGGTACATGCGACATGCACTGGGTTGTGAACCACAATGTCCATGGTTTGAACCCACCAGTGGCTTCATGGAAGAAAGAGAAGGCTTTCTGATCCCATAAAGATTTAAAGCCTTGAAATGCTATACAGGGTTGTTCTGAGTTGGAACTGTCTCAACAACACTGAACAACAACAACACACCATACTAATGTTGATTAAAAATAAGAATGGCTTGAAATATTTTTTTGCATCTACACTTTATATGTTAATTCTACCTGACCACCTAAAATTCATCTTCTTGAAGCCTGATGGTTACCCATAATCTTAACCACCTTCTCCAGTGATACAGATATTCTGTAGAAGGTGTTGTCTTTGCCAATTAGTTAAAAGTTATGGCATATTGCCTAAAATTTTTACTTGTATTTGTTTTCCTAGTTAGATTATAATTTCTTAAAAACAGGCATTGTTGTTGTTGTCAGGTGCCATCGAGTCG
>NW_006408617.1:3319423-3321004 GCF_000296735.1 Chrysochloris asiatica
ATTGATAGGATTAGGAGAGAACATCTTGATTGTATCTTATATGTATCTTGATTATATCAGGATTGTATCAAGATTGACATTGAAATTTAAAAAACAGGCATTATGTCATTTAATTATGTGGTTGTTTCTTCAGTATTTAGCGTAATACACAACACAAAGTATATGCTCAGTAAATATCCATTGTTTGATGCATTACAGACCATAATAGAAGTATAGTAAAGGGATTGCCTGTGAGTGAATATTCAGAAATAGCAATATAATCCTGTGGCAGCAATAGTAGGTCAATACAGAATTCTAGCCTTCCAGAAGGGAGACTTAGGTTTCAGTGCCCTCCAGTACACCTGTCTGTCAGTGGAGGCTTGTGTGCTGCTATGGTGCTGAACAGGTTTCAGCAGTTTCCAGACAGACAAACTAGGAAAAATGGCTTGGAAACCTACTCCTAATATGCAGCCAGTAAAAATCCTATGAATTACAACCCAATCCACAACTGATCGTGGGGATGGTGCAGGACCAGGCGGAGTTTTATCCTTTTGTGGATGGGGCTGCCATGCATCAGGAGCTACATTTATGGCAGCTAATAACACATCAAACATGGTATTTGCAAACATGAGTTTTGGGGTCACACACACTTAAGTTACGTTAAAATCCCCGGTTGATCATTTATTGGGAAAGTCATTTGACTTCTGATTCTCAGTCTTTTATTCTGTAAAATGAGAATAGTAAAATTTAGCTCCAAGATTACTGTGAAGACCAAAAGAAATGTTTGCTACAATCACTAACATAGTACCTTGCTCACATTCACCATATAGTCTTTAGTTTTAAAGTAGTTTCACATCATCTTACATAAAAATCTCAATAGGCCTATCAAAATGGATAAAACAAAACAAAACAACAAATCCATTGTTATAAAGTTGATTCTGACTCATAGTAAGCCCATAGCAACTCTATAGAACAGAACAGAATTGCCCGTTGGATTTTCAAGACAGTCTTCCAAGTTTACTGTTACATCTTTCTCTGGTCTTTGATTAGCAACCAACACTTAAGATTGCACCACCAGGTCTTCATAATAGGCCTATGTTATTATGGCTCTCATTAAGTACCATTCATTTTGACTCACAGGTACACTATGCATAACAGAACAAACCACTGCCTTGTCCCATGCTATCCTCAGAATTGTTAGTTTGATTGAGTACCATTGTTACGGCCACTGTTGTCGATCCATCTCATTTAAGGTCTTCCTCTTTTTCGCTGACACTCTACTTTAATGAGTATGATGCTCTCCAGAGACTGTGCCCTTCTAGTAACATATCCAAAGAATAGGAGACAGTCTCACCCTCCTAGATTCTAAGGGGCATTATGGTTGTACTTCTCATTTGTTTTTATGGCAGTCCGTGGTGTATTCAATATTCTTTGCCAACAGGCATTAATTTTTCTATGGTTTCCTTATTTACTGTCCAACTTTCACATGCATAGGAGGTGATTGAAGATACTGTGGCTTGGGTCAAGCGCACCTTAATCTTTAAAGTGACATCTTTGCTCTTTAACACTTTAAAGAGCTCTTTTGCTGCAGATTTTCCCAAT
>NW_006408617.1:3322178-3324342 GCF_000296735.1 Chrysochloris asiatica
CTACAGGGAAGACCAGTTAATACCACTATTACTCAATGTATGCACCAACCACTAAAACCAGTGAGGATGAAATAGAAGAATTCTAACAACTTCTTCAAACTGAAATTGATCAAACATGCAATCAAGATGCATTGATCATTAGTGGTGATTGGAATGCAAAGGCTGGGAGCAAGGAGGAAAAATCAGTAGTTGAAAAATATGGTCTTGGTGATAGAAATGATGCTGGAGATCACATGATAGAATTTTGCAAAATCAATGATTTGTTCATTTCACATACCTTCTTTAGACAGCATAAGAGATGACTATACACATGGACCTCACCAGACGGAATACATAGAAGTTAAATTGACTACATCTGTGGAAAGAGACTATGGAAAAGCTCCACATCAGCAGTCAAAACAAGGCCAGGGGCAGATTGTGGAACAGACAATCAATTGCTCATAAGCAAATTCAGACTGAAACTGAAGAAACTGAAAAGAATTCCATGAGGGCCAAAATGTGACCTTGAATATATCCCACCTAAATTTAAAGATCATCTGAAGAACATTTGATACATTAAACACTAAAGACCAAAGACCAGAGGAGTTGTGGGATGACATCAAGAACATCATACATGAAGAAAGGAAAAAAGACAAGAAAGGAAAAGATCAAAATGGATATCAGAAGAGACACTGAAACTTGCTCTCCAGTGTAAAGATGCTAAAGCAAATGGAAGAAATGAGGAGGTACAAGAGCTGAACAGAAAATTACAAAGTTCAGCTAGAGAGACAAAGTCAAATATTACAACAAAATGTGCAAAGATCTGGATTCAGAATATAAGAAAGGAAGAACACTAAGCATTATTCAGGCTTGGGGAACTGAAGAAAAAATTCAAGCCTCAACTTTAGTGACTGAAGCATTTTCTGGGTAAATTATTGAATGATGCATAAAGTATCCAAAGAAGATGGAAGGAATATGCAGAGTCACTGAACCAAAAGGAAATGATCGATGTTCAATTGTTTCAAGAGGTAGCATGTGATGAAAACCCAATGAAATGGAAGGAAGGAGTCCAAGGTGCATTGAAGGAATTGGCAAAGAATAAGGCTCCAGGAATTGATGGAATAAAAATTGAAATCTTTCAAGAAAGTGAGACGGCACTGGAGGCACTCACTCATCTCTGCCAATAAATTTGGAAGACAACTATCTGGCCGACTGATTGATTGGAAGAGAAGCATATTTGCCCATTCCAAAGAGAGGTGATCCAACAGAATGCGGAAATCATCAGACAATATGTTTGATATCCTATGTGATTAAAGGTTTACAAAAAGGTAATACAGAAACTGCTGCAAGTATACATTAATAAAGAACTTTCAGAATTTCAAGCTGGATTCAGAAGAGGCAGTGGAACAAGGGATATCATTGCTGATGTCCGATGGATCTTGGCTGAAAGCAGAGAATATCAAAAAGATGTTTACCTATGCTTTATTGACTACACAAAGGCAATATGTGGATCATTACAAGCTATGGACAACATTGCAAAGAATGAGTATTCTGGAACACTTAATTGTGCTCATGAGGAATCCGTACATGGACCAAGGAGCAGTTGTTTGACCACAACATGGGAACAATAAATGGTTTAAAATTAAGAAAGTTGTGCAATAGGGTTGTATTCTTTTACCATACTTATTCAACCTGTATGTTGAGCAAATAATCCAAGAAGCTGGTTTATATGAAGGAAAACATGGGATCAAGTTTGGTGGAATTTCATTAGCAACCTGTGATAGGCAGATGATACAACCTTGCTTGCTGAAAGTGAAGAGGACTTAAAATATTTACTGATGAAGATCAAAGAGCACAACCTTCAGTGTGGATTGTATCTCAGTGTAAAGAAAACAAAAATCCTCACCACTGGACCAATAAATAACATTCTTATCAATGGAGAAAAAGATTGAAGTTGTCAAAGACTTCATTCTTCTTGGATCAACCATGAACACTCACGGAAGCAGCAGTAAAAAAAATCAGAGAACATATCACATTAGGCAAATCAGCTGCACAAGAACTTTTTTAAAGTGTTGAAGAGCAAAGATGTCAGCTTGAAGGCTAAGGTGTGGCTTATGCAGTCACGGTATTTTCAATAACCTCATATGCATGCAATCCTGGACAATGAACAAGGAAGACCATAGAA
>NW_006408617.1:3328136-3332659 GCF_000296735.1 Chrysochloris asiatica
ATCTATTTTGTCTACTTTTGTTTGTGTAGCTTTCAAAATGTTTTGTAGTCTGTGTATTCCCTGAATTAGTGCCCTCAGTTTTGTCCCAACATTTTACTCTTGAACACTTCAAAGAAGTCTTGCTCATCAGATTTTCCTAATGCAAAAGTCACTTGATTTCTTGACTGCTATTTCCCTGAGTGTTGATAGTGAATTCAAGCAGAATAAAATTTTTGATAATTTTAATCTTTTTTGCACATATCATGTTATTTGTTGGTGCAGGCAAGGATTTTTGTGTTCTTTATATTGAGGCACACCCATACTGAGGGTCAATAGGTACTCAGTAATCTCAAATACACTAACAAAGTCATTGAGATTATTTTTGCATTAACATTATTGAGAATGAAATTTTAATATATCATTTAATTTGGTGCTTACCCTGGCTTGAAACAGGAACAGCATTCTAATACTTTAAACTTATGCTAGCCACACCAGGCTCCTAGCCATCCCATGTTCTTATTGTTGTTGTGAGCTGTGGAGTCGGTTCCAACTCATAGCAACCCTGCATAGGATTTTCAAGGCTGTAAATCTTTATGGGAGCAGAAAGCCTCATCTTTCTCCTGGGGAACAGTTGGTAGTTTCAAACTGCTGACCATGAGATTAGCAGCCGGATTCGTAATCACTTCACTACCAGAGCCATCCCATAAAAGGGCCAAATTTAGGTCAATGGACATTAGGAAGAGGGCGTTTACAACACAAAGATGAGGACAACTGTGTTTTCCTTCTTAATATCTATTTCATCTATTCCTTTCCAGATTATTCATACCATACAATTATATGTCTCTGAATTGGTTTAGAATATGATCAAGTTCTCAACATTATGATATGTAGATAGGTTGGTTTCTGGAAAATGTATTTTGCTCTTAGAGTTCAGTAGGAAGAAACTAAATTTTTTTTTTTTTTTTTTTTTTTCATTTTGGGAGCTTTCATGTCTAGATGTGTTTCCTGGAATTGAGCTAGCTGTCTTTGACCAATCTGAGGAAGGATCTACTTCTGAAAATGGAAGAGTAAAGAGATAAAAATCAGCTTGATGTTTGATAATGTTTTTGGAGCATATGACTTAATCTCACCTGAATCCATTTGATTTCCTGTAAAGTGAATACGTTTGTTTATTTCCATATTATTTAAGCCGATTTTAATAGGCGTTTCTGCTGTGTGCTGTTGAAAGTTCATAACTATTACAACAGGTCTCAAGAGATCTTCGGAGATGAGGATAGGAGAGGAAAGTGTTACTTCTAAATTCAAGATTGAAAAATATCACAAAGACTGGATCCATTTTTCCTTGCTGACTGCATTTTGCAGCGTTTCCAAATGTGACAAGCAACTCCAACTTGTTTGTCAAGGTGTTTAAAATGTGCATGACATTTTCAAGGAGAGGAAATCAAGTAATTGTTTAAGCCAATGCGCTTCTTGGAGTCATCTTGAACTAAAGGCCTCATCCACTAGGAAAAAATAAAATATTTTTTATGAAGTGTGGTGGTGGCGGGAGGGTTCAACATGTTTTGAGAAAACCTCAAATGTAATCTGCCTCTTTTCATGTAATAACCTATGGGAATTCTTAGGTTGGTGCTTGCTTAGCATAAAATGAATTCAACAACTTCATCAATGCCAAATTCTCAAATGAATTTGGACCCCATCAGCTGGGAAGACTTGCCATAGTAAGATTTTCTAGTTAATGGCTTGATTTAGCCTACATAATTTCTTTCTCTCAGTTCTTTTGGTCAGCAAACAAAAATTAAATCACTGTTCTAGATATCTTACAATGATAATATAGCAATGAAAACAACCGTATTTAAGTTCATTGACTTAAATGATTTAAATAAAATCAGGCAGCTAGATCACTTATTGGCATGAAAGAGATGTTTTCCTTTGTCTGACATCAGTTATGACCTCAAATGCCTGGGAAACAATTCATGGGTCTGGTTTCTGAAAAATACCAGAATACAATTGTCATAATTATTTATGTTTTAAGACTTAACATAGATATAATTAGCTGGGTATATTCCTGGTACTATAAATTTTCTTTTTGTTGCAGTGCTTTCTGAAAAAATATTTTGTGCTTTAGGTGAAAGTTTACATAGCAAATTAATGTACCATTTAATAACTTTTATGCAAATTATTTTAGGGCATTGATTAAAAAGTTTTATAATGTGTCAGCATTCTCATTGTTTCCATTCTATTTGTTCTGTTGTCATTAATTTAGCTTCCTTGTGCCTCCTTAGCTTCTAATCTTTGATTTAGTGCAAAGGTTGACCACAAACTTACATATATTTGATTGTAAAAGGGAGCACAGTATTCATGGGTGATGTGTTCATTCATTATTTGGATGAAAAGTGACCACCAAGAGTGGCTTAGGTTTATGTTCAAAGAGATGTTAGGTTTAAGTTCAAAGAATATGTTACAATCTGCCTTGGGGGTTCCTCTAACCTCTATTGTTCCACTAAGTCTGGCCACATTTAGGAATTTGTGATCTGTTTTGTATTTTCTTGTTTTCTATCCTACACCTTCTATTGTATTGTTGGTCAGAATGTTAGATAGTGGTAGTCAGTCACCATCCAGTTCTTCTGATTTTAAGCTAGAAGAGGTTGTGAGCTATTCATTCTGTGGATAAGGTTCTTTTATGAATTTTTGGTTTCCTTTGTTCTGTTTTATTCCAAATACATAGAGGAAAATAGCTGTATCTTTGATGGCCGCTGACAAGTTAGTTCTCAAATTATGGAGTAGAATATTACCTATATGAATTGTTATTCCAATTGGTCTTGCTGTCCCATGACCCTTTGGTCTTCAGCTTTCAAAGCAATTCAATCAATCCAGCACGACATTTTGTTCTGTCTAAGAAATATCTGTAAATCTGTCTCCTTTGTTGTTTATTTTCTATCTATCTATCTATCTATCTATCTATCTATCTATCTATCTATTTATCTATCTATACATATTGTTGCTCTTAAGTGCTGTCCAATCAGTTTTGACTCATAGCTACTGTGTATAGGGTTTCCAAGGAGTAGCTGGTAAGTTTAAAACACCAGCCTTGAAGTTCAAACCTACTTTACAGTCCAGTGTCCTACAGCATCACACCAGGACTCTATCTGTGTGTATGTATATATATATATATGTTGTTGTTGTTGTGAAGTGCCATCAAGTCGGTGCCAACCCATAGCGACTCTACATAGGGTTTCCAAGGAGCAGCACAGCTGGTGAGCTTGAACCACTGACCTTGTAGTTCAAACAGCTTTACAGTCTGGCATATTAACCCACAGTGCCACACCAGGACTCCAATATGTATATATAGTCCAGGACAGCCACTCCTCAGAATTGCTATGGGTTGGAACTGAGTCAATGGCACTTAACAACAACATATGTGAAATGCACATAAGAATGTATGTACATATGACTTTATGTCCACTCTCATCAATTATCTGTCAGTTTCTCATACTATGGTGATTTGTGTGTTGTTAATATGTTGAAGGAGCTCTGGTAGCATAGTGGTTATGAATCAGGCTGCGAACCACAGGGTCAGTAGTTCAAAACTACCAGCTGTTCCACAGGAGAAAGATGAGGCTTTCTGCTCCTGTAAAGGTTACAGCCTCTGGAACCCTGTACAGGGTCACTATGAGTCAGAACCGACTCCATGGCACATCACAACAATATGTTGAAATATATGTTAATGGTATTTTAAATACTAGCAAGACCACCCATGGTAGACAGTTTTCAGACTAGGAAGAAGAGAACTAGACCATCTCTGAATGCTTAGCAACTGAAAACATTATGAATAGCAGTAGATCATTGTTAGATATAATGCCAGAAGATGAACCCCGCAGGCTGGAATGCATTCAAAATAAAATTGGTAAAGAGCTATTTTCTCAAAGTAGAATTGACCTTACTAATGTGGATGGAGCAAGCTTTCAGGAGCTTCATTTGCTGATGGGCCACAACCCAAAATGTAAAGAAACAGCCACAAACATCCATTAGTAATGTAGGAATATAGAATGTATGAAATATGAATCTAGGAAAATTGGAAGTTATAAAAAATGAAGTGGAATCACAAAGACCAATACTCTTGGTGTTAGTGAGCTGAAATGGAATGCTATTTTGAATCAGACAATCATATTGTTTACTATGCTAGGAATGGTATCACATTCATCATCAAACAGAACATTCTAAGATATCTTGAAGTATAATCCTGCCTGTAATCAAATAATATCTGTACACCTAGAAGTAAGACCAGTTAATATGACTGTTATTCAAATTTATGCACCAAACACTGAAGCCAGTGGTGATGAATTTGATTATGCAAAGGCTTTTGATTGTGTGGATCATGACAAGCTATGGACAACATTGCCATATATGAACATTCTGGAACACTTAATTGTGCTCATGAGGAATCTGTACCTGGACTAAGAGGCAGTTGTTCAAACAAAACATGGGAACACTGAATGGCTTAAAATTTAAAAAGGTGTGCAATAGGGTTGTATTCTTTCACCATA
>NW_006408617.1:3333384-3335507 GCF_000296735.1 Chrysochloris asiatica
CAAAGTGGCAGCATCAATGGGCTCAAGTGTGACAATAATTGTAAGGTTGGCCCAGGACCCAGCAGTGTTTTGCTCTGTTGTGCGTCGGGTCACTATGAGTTGGTATTGACTCGATGGCACCTAATAACAACAACCAACTTCTTCAGTCTAAC
Organism: Chrysochloris asiatica; assembly: GCF_000296735.1. Lineage (NCBI taxonomy): Eukaryota > Metazoa > Chordata > Mammalia > Afrosoricida > Chrysochloridae > Chrysochloris > Chrysochloris asiatica. The sequence continues at coordinate 3,333,537 of NW_006408617.1, forward strand.
ATTAATTAAACACGCAGTCAAGATGCATTGATCATTTCTGGTGATTGAAAAGCCAAAATTGGAAACAAAGAGGAAGCATCAATAGTTGAAAGATATGGTCTTGATGATAGAAATGGTATTGGAGACCACATGATTGCAAATCCAATGACTTACTCATTGAAAATTCCCTTTTCCCTTTTTTCACATTTAAAAAGCTGACTATACACATGAATATCACTTGACGGAACACACAGAAGTCAAACTGACTGCATCTGTGAAAAGAGAAGATGCAGAATCTCAGTAGTATCAGCCCAAACAATGCCTGGGATTCACTATAGAACAGACCATCAGTTGCTCAATATTATCAGCCTAAACAATGCCTGGGATTCACTGTGGAACAGACCATCAGTTGCTCATTTGCAAGCTTGGGTTGAAGCTATGGAAAATTACAGCAATTCATAAGAGCCAAAATATGACCTTGAACATAGCCCAACCAAATTTAGAAACTATCTCAAAAACAGATTTAACACATTGAACACTAATGACTGAAGACCAGAAGAGTTATGGAATGACTTCAAGAATATCATCCATGAAGAAAACAAAACATCATTAAAAAGACAGGAAACAAAGAAAAGACCAAAATAGATATTAGAAGAAAATCAGAAACTTGTTCTTAAATACAGAAAATGTAAAGCAACTGGAAGAGTCCTGGCATAGTGCTGTAGGATAAGCACTCGACAGCTAGCCATAAAGTTGGTTGTTCAAACCAACCAGCTGTTCCTCAGAAACCGTATACAGGGTCTCTATGAGTCAGAACCAATTCAGTGGCACTTACCAACAACAACAAAGCAATTGAAAGAAATAAGGAATTAAAGAGGTGAACAAAACGATCTTAACGGGAGCTTGAGAAGATAAGGTAATGTATTATAATTATGTGAGCACCTGGAATTAGAAAACCAAAAAGGAAGAACACACTCAGCATTTCTCAAGCCGAAAGAACTGAAGAAAATTTCAAACCTCAGGTGGGAATACTGACTATTATTGAATGATGTAGGAAGCATCAAAAGAAGCTGAAAGAAATACAGCGACACTGTAACCAAAAGAATTGGTCTAGACTTCCTACAAGATGATGGACTAGGCAGGTGAACTACACAGACCCTCTATAGCAAAGATATAAAACACCAAATGAAACAACACATGAAAATTCAGAAACCCTGAAATTCAGAGGAAAGTGGATTGAGTGCTTGCTGGGAGAAGAAGCTGTGCATGCATGGCAAGAGAGGGAGACTGGTGAAATGCCAGCCAGACTTGGCATGACTATCTTTGAAGCAGCTTTGGCAACAGAGGGTAGTCTGGCATAGTAGATTAACACAGGCGATGGAAAAGGTGCCGTACCTTCTTTTTTTTCCCCCACATTCCCTGGTGACCAGAGGGATGGCCAGCTCCCAACCACATCAATCCCCAGTACAGACTCAACTGGAGCCATGTGGCTGGGAGCCACACTAGTGTGAGGCCTTGGCTGGCTGTGTCACTTTGGTATGCTGTTTTGGTGCCTGAATTCAGGTGGACTCAGCTCCAGACCTAAATTCACTGTTCCTCCAGCTACCCTGTAATCCTAACAGCTCAATCAAGGGCCTACAGGAACTGCTTCAAGACTCAGTGCCCTGAATAGAGATAACAAATAGAGATAACACCAATCAGATAGGAACTCCATCTAGGTGCAAGAACTTCACTGTCATATCCCTCGCACACCCACCTCATGAGTGCCTGTTGTTGTTGTTGTTGTTGTTGTTAAGTGCCTTCGAGTCGGAGCCAACCCATAGCGACCCTGTACAGGGTTTCTAGACTAGCATTAATACCCTAGAGGTTTCTCCTCTCAGGCTGCACTGTTTTTTGTTTTGTTCTTTGTAGATGCTTTATTGTGTATTATGTGATAGTTTACATAGGAGAACATTAGCTTTACATTCATCCTATTATATATTGTTTCATTGC
>NW_006408617.1:3336577-3353370 GCF_000296735.1 Chrysochloris asiatica
GACCAGACCACTTGCCTTGATGTCTCCTGAGTGAGCAACTTGCTCGTTCTTGTAGTAATCAGTTGAACCACCTATATTGTTTTGTATTTTTCCTGTTGGCCTTTCAAGAAGTATCTTCTGTTCTTCTAGCCACTCCAGGTTGGTCTGCTTGTCCTTTCTAGTGGAAATTTCCCACCTCAGAAGATTCTGGATAGCATTCAGGATTCCACCTACAGTCTTATGTAATGCAGAGGCTCTGCAGGAAGCCTCCTTCAGTGGGCACGTTGTAGCCTCATTTTAGGTATTCCAATCAGTTATAGGCAGAAGATGGATTTATAAGCATTCTATAATTTTTCTGGCTCTTCCTTTCTCTTCCCCTCAATTGTCTATTTTATAATGGTATGCCAGAAAAACCAAGATTCAAAAGACAGCCAAGCATCTTACCATTATTTCTCCCATTTTCCCCATTCCAACCATTCCTCAATCCCTGTATATTAGAGCCCTGTTGTTCCAAGGTTGTGCATGCATCATTATTTACCTCTGTCCCACTTAGTCCATGCAAACCTGCCTAATTGTTTTCCCATTCACCTTGTTCTTTCATTCCTCTCCCTTTCTGGTGTATTGCCCCCCTCCCAATGACCTCATATGCATGCAAAAGCTGGACAGTGAATAAGGAAGACTGCAGAAGAATTGATGCATTTGAGTTAAGGTGTTGGAGGAGAATATTGAAAGTGCCATGGGCTGCCAAAAGAACCAATCGATCCATTTTGGAAGAAGTGCACCCACAGTGCTCCTTGGAGGACAAGATGGCCAAATTTCATCTCTCATACTTTGGACATATTGTAAGGAGGGACCAGTCACTGGAGAAGGACATCATATTTGGTAAGGTGGAGGGTCAGAGAAAAGGAGGAAGACCCCCAACAAGATGGATTGGCCACGTGGCAGCATCAATGGACTCAAGCATGGCAACAGTAGTAAGGTTGGCCCACGATAGGGCAGTGTTTTGGTCTGCTGTGCATAAGGTCATGATGAGTAGGCACTGACTCGATGGCACCTAACAACAACAACCAGCACCTAAACTATCTTGTGTCTATTCCCTACCCTGTGCTCTACCTTTCCTTTCCTCCCCTCACCCCACCCCCATATCCTGGTAATCAACAAAGAATTTCATAAGCTTTAGTATGGGTTCTTTTCCTTAGTCTTTTACAGTAATGGTCCTATGCAGTATTTCTCCTTTTGTTACTGACTAATTTCATCCAACATAATGTCCTCAAGGTTCATCCATGCTATGTAGTGGCTTGCAGCTTTCTTGTTATTCTTCAAGGTAGCATAATATTTCATTGTATGTATGGACCACAGTTTGTTTATCCATTATTCAGTTGATGGGCACTTAAGCTATCTCCATCTTTTTGCTATTTTAAATAGCAGGCTGCACTGTTTTTAAATTTTTGTTTTCGGGTTTGTTTTTTTGTCCTTATGTTGTTTTACTGTTTTTGCTTGTTCTTTCTTCTGCTTTTTCCATTCATTTGAATTTTGTCCTATCTCTGCTTTTGTTTTTCCTTCTTTTCTTCTGTTTTTCATTTACCCATTTCTTTTTTTTTTCCCTTTTGATCTTCCCTCTCCCTTGTTTCTTTAAGTGTTTTTAAAATTTCTTCCTTTTCTCTTATATAGCTTCATTTCCCTGACCTTTTTAAAATCTTTTTAGTGATTTTTAACATTTTTTCATTTCTTCTTTTTACTTTATCTCTTATTTTTCTCTTCTATAGCTCTGGTAGCACAGTGTTTACAAATCGGGCTGTGAACTGCAAGGTCAGCAGTTTGAAACTACCAGCTGTTCTGTGGGAGAAAGATGAGGTGTTCTGCTCCCACAAAGATTTACAGCCTCGGAAACTCTGTACAGGGTTGCTATGAGTTGGAACTGACTCCATGGCACACAGCCAAGACCACCATTGCTCTAACTGTAGTCCTGCTTGGCTCTGTGGGTTAATGAGCTAGACTGCCACCCCATTTGTACTGCAAGGTCACTTATTCTAGCTCACCACCTGCTCCTCAGAAACCCTATGCAGGGTCGCTATGGGTCAGAATCGACCCGATGGCATTTAACAACAACAACAACATAGCTCTAATTCTTGTCCCTCTTTTGTCTTTATACTTATATATATTTATGGTTCTAGTTTTACTTATTTTTTCTCTTCAATATTTTCTTTTTTCATTGTTGTTTCCTTGTTTGTTTATTCTGTTTTGTTTTCTTGTGTATAGGGTGGGGAGGGATTTTATCTTTCCCACCCGATAGGAGACAGCAACTGTGCCCATACAGTCCAGCCATAACCATACTCTCTGAAACTCCACCCACTGGGCAAGAGACAATCAACTCCTATGTCAAATGAGCTATGATAGACAGCAGCCAACACCATAAAACCCTCCAAAAACTGAGGTGCCCAAATGATGAATGAGAATTGTGTATACACTTCCATTCTCGAACAACACTAACAATAGACAGCTGGTGAGATCCTAAGAAGAAATCAACATATAATTGTCAATTAAATACAAATATGACAACCCTACAATGGCCCAGGATCAGGTAGTGTTTCATTCTCCTGTGCATAAGGTCACTATGAGTTGGTACCGACTCGATGGCACCTAACAACAACAACAACAACAACAATGCCCCAGAAAAAACAGAAAGTTTTAACTCACATGAAGAAAAAAGAGGGAATGACTCAAACAAATGACCAAAATGCAGAGCTAGAAAGCATTTCTGATGAAGAAAAGGTAATTTAACTAATTAAAAAGAATCCAAAAGAATGATATTTTAGTACCTTTAAAGGATTGACTAAAATATCAAGGAAATCAATAAGGAGACAGAAAAAAACTTTAGAAGAATTCAGGAAAGCACTCCAAGGACTAACAGGCAAAACAAATGCAAATTCTGAAACAAAACAAAACCTGAAATTAAAAACACATAAATTAAAATACAAGATTTCAGAAATGGACAATACAATGAAAGGGCAAAGGAATAGATATGAAGCAAAGGAAGCCTAAGTTAGTGAGCTTGAAGATAATTTTCTCAATACTAGTATGCTAGAAGAATAATTAGAAAAAATAATTTAAAAATATGAAGAAAGCCTAACAGTCATGTGGGACAACATGAAGAAGAATAACAGCTTATGAATTATCAGCATTCCAGACAGGAAGGCACAATATAGACAGAGAAATTGTGAAGAGTTGTTAGAAGAAAATTTCCCTAACATCATGAAAAAGGAAAAAATAAGCATTCAAGAAACTGAACCAGCCCCAAGCAGGTTATATTCCAAAAGGAAATCACCAAGACATATCGTAATCAAACTTTCAAAAACCAAAGACAGAGAAAGAATCCTCAAATCAGTGTGGGAAAAAAACAATGTTACCTACAAAGGAGAACTAATATGACTAAATTCTGTCTCAGCAGAAACCATGTAGACAAGATGGCATATACAAAACTCTGAAAGGAAAAAATTGCCTACCCGAATCATGTCCCTCAAACATGACAGCAAAATTAGGATACTTCCAGATAAACAGAAATTAAAGCATTATGTAATGACCAGACCAACTTTACAAAAATTTCTAAAGGGTATTCTTTGGACTGAGAACCAACAACAGCAGACAACTTTAGATTACCATAAATGACAATACCACCCAGAACTCAATCCAGATATAGAAGTATTTTAAGTAAAGCAAACCTACTATGTTGTTGTTAAGTGCCATCGAGTCAATTCTGACCCATAGCGACCCTGTATAGATAGGGTTTTTAAGGAGCAGCTGGTGAGCTTGAACCACTGAGCTTGCAGTTCAAACAGCTCTGCAGTCTGGTGCATTAACCTACAGTGCCACACCCAAACCCAAACCTACTATAGAAGTATTTAAAGCAAAGCAGAGCTATTAATTTATAATGAAATCAACTATAAAGCAAAAGGAGAGAATAGTGCAGATATAGAACTTTCAAATGGCTAAGAAGACAAGTAAATTTTAAGATAAAACAGACTGACTTTAATACAGAGAAGGTTTGATAAGATTACAGGGTAACCTGTAATTAACCAAGAAAATTAATACACCTGCACATCAAAATTTAAAATAAAAGGAAAATCAGAAAGATGTAGTAAAATGTTAAAACAACATAAATGAAAATGAAAAGAAAACCCACAAACAAAATGAACTCTGTAAAGAACTGTATGTAACAAAAAAGCAGCATCACCATAGAAAAACAACAGCAAAATGACAACAGTCAATTCATACCTAGTTATAACTACACTGAATTTAAATGGATTAAATGTTCCAATCAAACAACAGAGAGAATAATGGGCAACAAAACATGGTCCTTCAATATGCAGTCTATAAGAAACGCTTGATAAAGGTCAGACAGCCAAAATATCCATCAACAGAAGACTGGTTAAACAAACTTTGGTATATAAATACAAAAGAATACTATACAACATTCAAGACTGCTACAGCTCAAAACATGGATGAACCTGAAGGCCATTTTGCTAAGTGAAATTAGTCAATCACAAAAGGAAAAATATTGTTGAGACCAATTTTGTAAAAAGTTAAGAAAAGTGTTCTTAATGATAAAAATGATCTCTGACAGCTACCCGGGAAGGTAGGGAGCAAAAATCATTCATGGTCTAGCGAGTAGACAGATATTAATATGATGACAGAGCAGGTAATATAAAATAAGAGGGAGGTTGGCAGAGAATGATGGTAGTGGAAGACACATACACACATACATACATGAACATGCACACAGGTTAGTAAAGAATACTGGTGCCTTTGTCCATTGGGAGCTGAAACTCAGCACTAACATAATTGTTGTTGTTGTGTGCCATTGTGTGGTTCCAGCTCATAGTGATCCTTTATAATGGGTTTCTGAGGCTGTACATCTTTGCAGAAACAGAAAGCCTCATCTTTCACCCACGGAGTGGCTACTAGGCTCTAACTGCTGGCCTCATGATCCACAGTCCAGGGCTTGTTCTATGGCGTACCCTGTAAACCTGGATGTGTGCCTCATGACTAACACCTGTCAGGCTCCAGGGAAAGACATTTCCATATCTCATGTGTTAGTCCACGAAAACAAAAGACACTGTATCTAAACAACATACAGATTTTTGTGTTGTATCACTGACAACATCCGAGATGAATAGTGTGTCAGAATTTAGAGAGGATTTGAACAGGTAAAGTCAATATATGTTTTACACTTATTATATTGTTATTTATTGGTCCAGTTGTGAGGATTTTTGTTTTCTTTACGCTCGTCGAGATGTAATTCAAATTGAAGGCTATAGTTTTTCATCTTCATCAGCATGTATGTTAAGTCCTCTTCTCTTTCAGCAAGCAAGGTTGTGTCATCTGTATATTGCAGGTTGTTAATGAGTCTTCATCCAATCCTGATGCTGTTTTCTTCTTTATAATCTATAGCTTTTCATGCTATATAGATTTCAGGGTTTTGTGATTTTTTTTTTCCCTGCAAAATTTAGTGATAAGGCTTTACCAAAAAAAAATAAATAAATAAAGTCAGTAGGTAACCAATTTTTGTTTTTTAGAAGCTAAAAAAAGCAAGTTTAGAATCGAGCTGGCACATGAGACAGCACACGGAGAAGAATAATGAACTGAAATGAAAGCACAATCTGGAAGAATAACTTCAAAACAATACAGGCAGGATGAGAACCCTGCTGCTACCATTTATGCTTTCCTCAAAGCCAGTGCTCACATCTTCAGCTCCTAGGGCCGCAGCACACTCCTAGGCAATGAGCAGGTCAGGGGCCGCAGGCGCTGGATTCTTACACAGTGACGTGAAGAAAATCAATTTCAATCCTCCAAGGATGAGAAACGGGAACTTTAGGTCACTAAACACTATCAGTTCTCAGAGACCCTTGAGACTTGCGAGGAGATTTCCAAAAATTGCCACACCTCAGATTTTGGCCCTTTGGTTGAAACATACACTGTATTTTATATTTCTGCCCATTTTTACCCATGTTAAGTGAAAGGAGAGGGTTTGAGGCAAGTGTAAATAAAGGTAGTTAACAAAGCATTATAGTTCAAAACCATTTGCTACTACAAACATCTCAAGAGGTTTAATCACATGAATTTAAAAAAATGATCCATGTAAGTAGAAGTGTATTTGTATCTTTTTAGAAAACATTCCTTTATTTTACTAGTGGTCATAGGCATTGTTGATTTGTTTCATGCCTGAGCAAAGTAAATACTTTAGAGGTGTTTAGAACTAATAGTAAAAATGTAGTAAAGGAAGAAGCATAACTTCTGCATTTGTCTCAGATACCCTGTCCCCTTTACTGCTATGCGTTCAAAATTAATTCATTGGATTTCTATGGACCTCAATTTTGTTACCTATAACATGGGATAATGTTCAATCCACCAATAAGAAAGAATAGCTATGAGGCTGAGATAAGAGAACTAAATGTACAAATACTTTTTAGACTATTAAGATTTTTTAGACTATTAAGGTAGTTTAAACTATTACCCTGGAGGAAAAAATTTTTGATTGAGGTAGAGGTGATGTGCATAAACCAGAGAAGAGAATGAATATTTAGCATATTGTACAGATTGAGGAAAAAGTAAGCTTAGATTGGACAGTAGGAAGCCTGGGGTATTAAAAAGACACAAGAAGGCTTATAAATGCGTGGGACAACTGAAGAAAATGAGATGGAATGATCATTAAAAAAGGCTTTAAGTCCAATTTCATAAATTCTATGTGGAAAATATATAGGAAGTAGTATAGTAGTTATAAGTCTGGCTGCTAATCTCAAGGTTAGCAGTTCGAAACGAACAGTCCTTTCATGGGAGAAAGATGAGACTATGCTCTCATAAAGATTTACAGGCTTGGAAACATTATACAGTGTCCCTATGAGTTGGTACCAACTTCACGGCACACATCCACCAACCACCACAACCAAACAACACAATGGCAGAGTATATTACAGATTTATAGTATATAGGAATTTCCAAATACCATTATACTCTACCATTGTGTTGTTTTCCTGTATATTCTACAGTATAAGGAGCTCTGGTAACATAGTGGTTAGATCCGGTTGCTAATCTCACAGTCAGCAGTTCAAAACTACCAGCTGTTCTGCAGGAGAAAGATGAGGCTTTCTGCTCCTGTAAAGATTTACAGCCTCAGAAACCCTGTACAGGGTCGCTATGTGTTGGAACCGACTCCACAGAACCTAACAACAACATATTATAGTACAGTACTAGTATAAAAAAGGCATGGGGGCCATGTCTGATCTCTACTGACTTCACAGGGGAGAATCAGAATCAGTTATCATCCCACAGCAGATTTCTATGAAGTGAAGCTCAGATATACTTCCAACCTCCAAATTTCTTTTGCAATTCTGACACCAACGGTCCCTTGCATGGTACACTCTCTTCTGCTGGGATTGATTATTCATTGCAATTGACACACAAAATGCACAGACCATATTCTTGATTATGGGATTTCTTAGGGAAGTTAACAGGTTACAATTTAAGATCAGAAATGTCCAGGATACAGTTCCTGAACATTTAAGCACTGCCGATAAATGAGCAAAGGGCACTGTATTTTGTCAAAATCCTTTACCTGAAGACACTCAGTTCTACTTTCATGGGTCAATAAACCTAGCTTTCACAATTAAGTGCCCTGGAGGCACTCTACTCCACAAGTGAGCCTCATGCTCTAAAACACAAAGTTTTTACTCAATTCATGGGCCAGAAAGGCCACCACTCTGGCTTGTGCCTTGGCTCTGTTGCTTCTGCTTCTCTGGTGTCACAGCTTTCTGTCTCCTGGATCTAAGGGTTCAACATGGAGAGATCTCATGTCCCCCAAAATGTACTCTCCTCCTGGATCTTCTTCTTGACGATGGTGATATTCCCCATTCCTGTTTCTGAGATAGCTACTTTTATATCCAGCAGGATGGTGAAACTGACCAATTCACACATTAGAGATTTGAGTTTTTACCACCATAATTAATCCTGTAAATAATCGCTTGTAACTGAATTATACATAATACTACCAGCGTCTTCCTTCACCTTCTCTTAAGAAGACATATTAGAAAGAGGAAATGTACCCAGTTTGCATTGTCCCTGGTGGTGCTATGGATTGAGCATGATCTGATAATCTCAAGGTCAATGGTTCAAACTCACCAACTGTTCTGTAGAAGAAATGAGGATGTGAGCTCCCACAAAGATTTACAGTCTCAGAAATCTAAGGAACATTTTACTCTTACCTTTATAGTCATTATGAGTCAGAATCAACTTGATGGCAGTGGGCTTGTGTTTGGTTATAAGGCAGACAGCAGGTTCAAAGTAAGAAAAGGAGATGTGATGACAGAAGTTTGGGTTGAAGTGATATAGCCGTGAGTCAAGGAATTTGGACACCACCCTCTAGAAGCAGGAAGGAGCCCTGTTTAAGCACTTGGCTGCTAACCAAAAGTTTGGCAGTTGATGCACCGAGTGTCTCTGTGGAAGACTTGGTTCTTAAAGATTCAATGAAAACATGTTGCTATCAAGTTGATTCTGACTCATAGTGACCCTATGGACAGAGTAGAATGGCCTTCCAAGGTTTACAAGGCTACAAATCTTTACAGAAACACACTGCCATATTTTTCTCTCATGGAGTAAATATTGGGTTCAAACCTCTGACCTTTTGGTTAGCAGCTGAATACTTTAACCATTATGCTACCAGGGCTTCCATACAAACATTTCTACCTTGTCAAACAGGGTCATTACGAGTCAAAATCAACTCAATGGCACCCAACAACAGGAACACAGAAGCTGAAAAAGGCAAAAAAGGCATTTTCCCTTAGAGTCTTCAAACTGAATATAACTCTGTGGAGTCCTTGATTTTAGCCCTGCAGGATCCAGATGGTTCTACAGAATAAGCATGAGTCTGCTAACTGTAAGGTGGACAGTTCAAACCCACCAGTGGCTCCATGAAGAGATAGGTGATTCTATCTGCTCCCATAAAGATTTATAGTCCTGGAAACACTATATAGGGTCTCTCTGAGTCTGAAGCAACTCACTTCAGTTAGTTTGGATTTTTGTTTTAAGACCCATTGCAAAAATGGCGTGGGGGGCCATGTCTGACCTCTTATGACCACACAAGGGAGAATGAGAATGAAATTCACAATCATTCCATGACTCATTCCTATGAGGCAATGATCTGACATCCTTCCCAACTTCTAACCTTCTTTACCCTATTCTGACACCAACCATCCTTCCCATGGCACTTTACTTCTTTCTCTACAGGGTTTGATAGTTTGTTTCAATGTTCACACAGAACCCATACAGACAATACTCACGATTATGGGTAGCCAAAGAGGAGTCCTTAGGATAAGCACTGTACCACAAGGCCTGTTTGAACTGTAAGGTCAGTGTTTCAAACTCACCGGCCACTTCTGGGAAACCCGATGCAGGGTTTCTATGAGTCAGAAATGACTCAACAGCACTAACAGAGGTGAACAGAGTACAATTCAGGGTCTGAAACAACTCAGTTCTGAGAAGAGAAGCGCCTCTTCACTGTACCACAGGCATGTCTCACTCTCTCATCCTTGGCCTCTTTGTTGCATTGTTCCTCGGCCTCTGCCCTGCTTGGGAAAGTATTACAAAGCTTCTCTAGCACTGTCAATAAATGCCTAAAGGGCACCCTCTGTGGGCTGGGAAACCCACCACTCTGTGTAATGCTCTGATTCTGCTGACTTTGCCACCGCTGTTTCTCAGCCACTTCACTGAGCCACCATTTCTCTGTTCAGGGATCTCAAGGTCTAAAGGACACCCTCCATTTCTGACTCTTCTTTCTTGATAGTCATGAGAATCTCCATTCCTGTTTCTGAGATGGCTCAATATGAACTCAGTACATTAACAAAGCCAACCAATTTCTCTGTTAGAATCCTGTAGACCCTATTTGCATGGCCCAACCCAGTTATTTGGTGGGAGCTATGAAAACCATCCATAAGAGAAAGATGATGCTTTTTGCTCCTACAAAGATTTACAGCCTCAGAAACCCTAGAAAGGTTTACTATGCATCAGAATCAATTTGACCACACTCAACAACAACAATGAGGACTATAGATAGAAAAGTTAAATTAAGTAAATTTACTGTACCACACCCGACAAGAAATTATGACCTAAAAACTTAAGATAATGCAATTGTATTGCTTTAAACTGTTTACTATTATAGCAACAATTGTTGTTGCTATGTTGTTAGATACCATTGAGTCAGTTCCAACTCATATAGACTTCATGCACAACAGAATGGAACACTGCCTGGTCCTGCACCAACCTTTCCATTGTTACTCTTAAGCCCATTGCTACTGCTGCCACTGTGCTAATCCATCTCACTGGGGGGGTCTTTCTCTTTTTCACTACCCTCCAGTTTATCAAGCATGATGTCTTCCTCCAGGGACGAGTCCCTCCTGATTAATTTTGCACAGTCAATAAAACACAGTTGAACATCTATCTGATATTCTCTGTTTTCAGCAAAGTTCCATCTGATAACAGCAATGAGATCCCTCCTTCTACACCTGCATCGGGCAATTCCCTGCCAATGTGCTGTTATAGTCATTTTAGAATTATATTTAACAAAATTTTACTTGCTTATGATATTAATGATACTATCTGATGATTTCTGCATTCTGTTGGGTCACGTCTCTTTAGAATGGGCACAGATTCTTGCAATCAGTTGGCCAGGTTGCTGTCTTCCAAATTTCCTGAAATACATGAGTGAAGTGCCTCCGGTGTTGCATCAGTTTGTTGAAAGATTTCCATTTGTAGTCCATCAATTCCCGGAGCCTTGTTCTTTGTGAGTGTCTTCAATGCACCTTGGCTTTCTTCTCTCAGTACAATTGGTTCTTGATCATATTCTACCTCTTGAAATGGTTGAATATTGTTCATTTTGTTTGATTCTTTTGGTTCTTTCTGCATTATTCAATATTTTGGCCATACAATCCTTCACTATTTCAAATGGGGGTTTCAATTTTTTATTTTTATTTTTTTCAGTTTCTTCAGTTTGAGAAATGCTGAGCATATTTTCCCCTTTTGATTTTCCAACTCCAGGTCTTCACATTTTTCCTTATAATATTTTATTTTGATTCTAGAGCTGTTCTTTGAAATTTTCTGTTCAGCATTTTCATATCCTCAATTTTTTCCCCCATTTTCTTTAGCATCCCTAAGCTGGAAAGCAACTTTCAGAGTCTCTTTGAACATCCGTTTTCATCTTTTACTTTTTCTTGTCTTTTTGCTGGCCTATTTCTTTCTTACCATATGATATCCTTGATGTCATCCCACAGCTCTCTGGTCTTCGGTCATTTGTGTCTAATGCATCAAATTTGTTCTTAAGATGATCTCTAAATTCAAGTGGAATACATTCAAAGACATGTTTTGGCTCTCATGAACTTGTTTTAATTTTCTTCAGCTTCAGCCTGAACTTGCATATGAGCAACTGATGGTCTGTTCCACAGTCTGCCACTGGCCTTGTTTTCATTGATGATATGGAGCTTTTCCATATATTTTTCCACATATGTAGTCAGTTTAATTTGTGTGTATGTCATCTGGTAAGGTCCATGTGTATAGCCATCATTTTTGTTTAAAAAAAGTATTTGCAATGCCTTGTAAAATTCTGTCATGTGATCACCAGCATCATTTCCATCACCAAGGTCGTATTTTCCAACGACTACTCCTTCCTCTTTGTTTCCAATGTTTACATTCTAAGCACCAGAAATTATCAATGCATCTTGATTGCATGTTTGATCAATTTCAGACTGAAGAAATTAGTAGAATTCTTCAATTTCATAATCATTGGCTTTAGTGATTCGTGCATAAATTTTAATAATAGTGGAATTAAATGGATTTCCTCATAAGCATATGGATATTATTCTATTACAGACAGTATTATACTTGAAGATAGATCTTGAAATGTTTTTTTGATGATGAATGCAAGGACATTCCTATACAATTTGTCTTTCTTGGCATAGCAAACCATGTGATTGTCAGATTCAAAATGGCCAGTACCAGTCCATTTCAGCTCACTAATGCCTAAGATATTGATCTTTACTTATTCCATTTAATTTTTGACAGATTCCAATTTTCCTAGATTCATACTTCATACATTCCATGTGCCAGATGTTTTTCCTTATTTTAAATTGTGCCCCATCAGCTAATGAAGGTCTTGAAAGCTTTACTCCATTCCTGTTATCATGATCAACTCTACTTTGAAGAGGCAGCCATAGAAAATGAACATACACAATAATACATCATATAGTCTAATATTTGAGGCTATCAGAAGAATGATGGAAATTTTCAAGTGGAAATGAAATAACTGTAAAATTTGACATTTATCACACATTTCTGCTTGTTTGTCCACAGCATAAACTATAAATAGTCCATCAAGAGACAATAGAAACCTACCTGTACCATGTTTAGATAACTTGGACTGCATTCTATTCACATTAGTAATGTTGCCTGTATGTTAATCTGGATACTTTTGTTAAGTGCTTAATGCCATCTTTTTATCTTCATTATGGTTGAAAACACTATAGATCTCAGAGTAAATCATGCCACCAACATGAGAAGTGTTTACGTTGGAAGAGTTTATTGGTTTACTACTTAGGCTGGTTCAGTCTACTTTGTTTGGAAGTAGAAGTAAGAAAATTTCAGAGGAATTCTAACATTTCACAAAATAGCCACATAAGTTATTTGCCACATGTACTTTTTTTCCTGTGAAAATTATATTGCTCTTTCAAAGGAGAGCCATCCTGTTATCTTGAATAAACTTTGTGCAATGTAGTTTGGAATTGTTTTCATGGAGGTAGTTACTAAGAGTTATGTCCAGTGACCTTGAATTGATTTTGGTATTGAAAAGACCATAAACTTACTATACATAATCTGCCAAACACACCCACTTTTCTACAAGAATGAGGATAGAAAAGCCTGCACATATCATGGATTTTGATTGTTACAGGACCACACAAGGAGATACATCTGCATTTTGGTGGGATCCATTCCAAAACCATTCTCTATGCTATAACCACAGCATAGTCCAAAGGCATTTACTTGCAACTCTAGAATCAATGTACAATGTTGTTTCTGATGCAAGGATCATTAATTTATATTAGAGTTCAAACTCTAAAGCACTTGGTTTGTGGAAGACTGGGGTTTACAGTGGGAGTGTTAACCCCATTTTCTGTCTTAACATAAATTCAGTCTCCATTAAGTTTTTTCTGACCACTAACCAGCAAGGTAACAACAGTTTTGCTCTTAGGCAGGGTGTGTTTGCAAGTAGATTGCAACTCACCTAGCAAGTCCAGGAGACTCAGTCTTGCTCTCAGGGGAATTGCCTGGGTGCACCCAAAATGGAAATCGGGGTGCCAGGGCATATGGACATGAGTCAGCATAACCATCATGTAGCCAGGTGATTGGAGGCCCCCACCCAATTCTGCATGCCACAGTGATGAATTGATCTGCCATCAATTATGATTGTATGACAATATCCTTTGTTTTGTTTCTATCATCTATTAATCAGCCTTATAACTAGGAATTCTCTGGACACCATTATGACTTAACGCTGATGGTATCAGTCATCTGATTAATTTATCTTTGCTTGTCTTTGTCTTGTTTAAGGCTTAACAAAGGGATCTCTATAAAGTATATTTGAATTTGGGGTCTTTTCTCCTTTAAAACAAACCTCAATTGCATTTGTAGAATTTATTGGTAGAAAATTTATAGAGTTGTTCTCATGCTTTATATGGAAAGAGATTAGCCAATAGAATTGTCAAATGTTCACCCTCCTTCTGTCACCTCATCATTACCAATGCACATCAGTCTTGGGCAAATGGTAATGGGAAGATTCCTCTAAGCAACTCTCTGTAATAGTAGTAGTCAGGAATATGGGATTTATTTTGGCACAAATTCTGCCTGTGTGTGGCGCTGAGGAATAATATGCCAGACTGCAAAGCCATTTGAACTTCAAGGTCTGAAGTTCAAGCTCACCAGCTGCTCCTCGGAAACCCTATACAGAGTAGCTATGGCTCAGAATCTACTAGACAGCACTTAACAACAACAACTACACGTGTAGATGTAGATAATACACGCTATTCTTTCTGGAATGCATTCCAATGTTTTATTTTAAATAAATATGACCAAGTAGCATGTTATGGTTTCAATTGTGTCTCCTCAAAATATGTATTATTAATCCTAACCCATATACCTGTGGTTATAATTCCATTTGGGTTTTCTTTTTAATGTTAATGAAGCATATTATTGTGTAATATGTTTCTTGAAAAAAAAACACCCTACTGAGATATAAAGAACAGATTAAGCAAGGAAACAAACAAGCAGAAATAAGAGGATGGTAATATGCCATGCCACATTTATATCACCAAAGAACAGAAACTAAAGAACCAACAGAAGGAAAACTAAATTCCCTCAGAACCGGTTCCCTGAATTCAGATTTCTAGTCGTGCTGTAGGATAATGCACTGGACTATAAGGTCAGCTTGAACTGCAAGGTTGGTGGTTCATCCTCACCAGTTGCTCCTTGGAAACCCTGTACATGGTTGCTTTGAGAGTCAGAACTGATTGGATGGCACATAATAACAACAAAACTGTGAGAAAGGTCAGCTGTTTCCTGTATTGGACTTGATATGGGGTCCTATGATTCAAAACCGGCTTGATATCACTTAACAAAATTATAAGAAAATTGGTTTCTGTTTGTTAAAGCCATATATTTGTAGTATTTTTGTTATAGCAGCAATAGATAACAACGACATAGCCGTATCTAGTTAATAGGAATGCTGATTCTCTAGCGCTTCACTAGTAGTCCAACTTAACATTACTGTCAGAATGAGATAATACATTTATAGTACCTCATACATATTAAATATTCAGTGAGTGTTTGTGTTTATTATTCCCTTTACCCAGCTGCTTCTGAGAATTTATATGTCAAACAGAACACATTCTGGCTATCACATAGTAAATGTTTACTATTACAGTAGAATTAAGTCTTTGTTAGAGATTGTGGCACTGGATTAAGGTGGGTGTCTATTAATCTAATTGAGATCATGAGACCCTTTCCATCATGTATTGCTGACTTCCTCTTTTGAACTCATTTGAACTATAAGGTGAAAGACACAGTAATTCTTGTGGGCCACCAAAATGATTAAGTAGAAATACTTGTTAATTCTATACCTACTTGAAAAATACATAACTCATAAGAGCTCTAACAATGAATTACCCTAGTATGCTTAAAAGTTTATATTAACAACTGTGGGAAGGAATGTCATAAAAGCTGGTGGAAATGCTGTTAAAGAATCTTAAAGTGTTAATTCTAATTTTGACTTCTTTAGTTTCTGTTAGTTATCTAAGGCTGCTATAACAAAAACACAATATGTGAGTGGCTTTAACAAACAAATACACCTTAAAAACGTATTTTCTGACAGTTGAGGAGCCAAGAAGACTGGATTCAGGATGCTGTCTCTAAGTTGTTTTCTCTCTGTTGGCTCTCAAGTAATGATATTTTCTCTTTTGCTGTTCTGTTCTTGGAGGATCTTCATGTAGCTTGGCACCTGCAAAAAAAAAAAAAAAAAAAAAACACCAACCCACAGACCTCTGTCTTCACCTAGGTTCAATAATTCATTACAATGACCACATAGAACTCTATCATAATACACACAGTTATAGGGTTGGTTAAGGAAGTTAATGGGTTAGAATTAAATTGTAACCTGTTAACTTTCAGTCAGGACAGGCTTTTTTCTGCTGTCCCCACAGACACATCTCTCTCTCTCTGATCTTTGACATGTGTCCTGCTCCAACAATGTACAAAATTATTTCAGCAGTGCTGATAAATGCCCAAAGGGCACTCCACTGTACCAGATGTCTCAGCTTGAAGGCACTCAGCTCTAGCTCCATGGGTCAGCAAACCTAGCTTCACAATTAAGTGACTGGAGACACCCTACTCTATAGGTGAGGGTCCTGCTAAAGGCACTCAGCATTGCTCACCACAAAGCCTGGTACTTTGGCTCTTGGTTCTGCAGCTATTGCTCTTCTGCCACTTCTCCACTACTCCTCTGGTGTCACAGCTTTCTGTCCAAGTCAAGGAAATTCAATGTGCTGGGGTCTAGAGACCCAAAGATCATGCTCCACTCCTGGTACTTCTTTGATGGTAGGGAGATTTAACTTCTGTTTCTGAGATGACTCATTTTATACCTAGCATGATAACAAAATTGACTGATCACAATTGCTGTTGTTGTTACGTGCCATCGAGTTGGTACTGACCCATAACAACCTTATGCACTGCAGAAAGAAACACTGCCCAATCCTGGGCCAGCCTCACTACTGTTGCCATGCTTGAGTCTATCGATGCTGCCACTTGGCCAATCCATCTCGCTGGAGGTCTTCCTCTTTCTCTCTGACCCTCCACCATACCAAAAGTAATATCCTTCTTCAGTGGCTGGTCCCTCCTGACAATATGTCTGAAGTACAAGTGACTAAGTTTGGCCATCTTGGCCTCCAAGCAGCACTCTGGCTGCACTTCTTCCAAAACAGATTTGTTGGTCCTTTTGGAAGCACATGGCACTTCCAGTATTCTCCTCCAACACCATAACTCAAAAGCATGATTTCTTCTGTGGTCTTCCTTATTCACAGTCCAGCTTTCGCATGTATATAACGTTATTGAAAATACCATGGCTTGGGTCAGGCACACCTTAGTCCTCAAGCTGACATCTATGTTCTTCAACACTTGAAAAAGGTCTTGTGCAGCAAAATTTCCTAATGCAATACGTCGTTTGATTTCTT
>NW_006408617.1:3359701-3370779 GCF_000296735.1 Chrysochloris asiatica
ATCAATCAATATGATCATGTGCTTCTTTTATTTTTTCTTAGTTATATGGTGGATAATGTTGATTGTTATCCACCATAGTGGATGGTAGTTTCGAGCTGCTAACCTTGTGGTTAGCAGTCCCACTTGTAACCCACTATGCTAACAGAGCTCCTTGTAATTATGTTACCCAATAATTATTCCATTTATTCCATTCACATTTGTGCATAGGGCCTTGGGCCTCTGGCTTAGCAGGGCAGTTCAAGGATCCCTAAGCCCTTATCAGTGTTCTTGCTTAACCAGCCTGGCTTTTGCTGCAGGTGATTCCAATAGCAGCTCTACTCCCCTTGTTGTTGTTAAGTGCCATTGAGTAGATTCCAATCCATAGTGACCCTGTAGAGGGTTTCTGAGGAGCAGCTGGTGAGCTTGAACTGCTGACCTTGCAGTTCAATATGGTTTGCAGTCTGATGCATTAACCCACAGCACCACAGCAGAAGGGTAATATCTGTTACATTCCTTTCAAGCATTATAGCTAACAACCAACAAAGTAAGCTTATAAAAATCAAAAGTTTTCCATCCCATGATCCTTCACTTTTTCCCCTACAAAACTCCGTATTTCCAAGAGCATGGAGACATTGAAATGAAGGTTGCTTCTGACAGGAACTGCACAAAAATTGCATCAACCCTGCCTCCTACAGCCCTCCTTACTTAATTAGTTTCAATAATTCAATGCAAATTATCCAATTATTAGAACTGGAAAATATAAAATTCCTTTCTTTAGGTGGTTTTCTCCATTGTCAGTCAAGGCTGATAATCTGAATTATTTTGTGTGACCTTAAGAGGAAAAACAGAGGTGGCCTGGTGGTGCAGTGGTTAAGCCTAAAGGTATAATCATCAAGTGATCAATTCTAACCAAAAGGTTGATGGTTAGAATCCACCAACTGGTGGATTTAAGCCATGAAGCAGTCAGAAACAACTAAATAGGGAGATAGTGAATATTTTTAAATCACGAAAGGGATTATTTAGGGTTGTATTCTTCCACCATGCTTTTTCAATATGCATGCTAAACAAATAATCTGAGAAGCTGGGTTACATAAACAAGCAGGAGACATCAGGATTGGAAGAAGTCTCATGAACAACTTTTGATATGTAAATGACACAACATGCATGCTGAAAGGAAAGAGGACATGAAATATTTACTGATGAAGATCATAGACCACAACTTTCAGTTTGGATTGCACCTCAATGTAAAAACAAAAAAAGAAAACCATTTTTTTTAATTTTTAATGAAAAATTCCATTTTTCAACTGGACCAATAAGTAGCATCATGAGAAAGGTAGAAAAGATTGAAGTTGTCAAAGACTTCATTTTGTTTGGATACATAATCAACACTGATGGAAACAGCAGTTAAGAAATCAAAAGACATATTGCATTAGGCAAATTTGTTGCAAAAGACATCTTTAAAGTGTAAAAGAACAAATATATCACTTTGAGGACTAAGGTGAGCCTGATACTAGCCATAGTATTTTCAATTGCCTCATATACATGTGAAAGTTCAACAGTGAAACAAGAAGAATCAATTCATTTACAGTATGTTGCTGGTGAAGAATACTGAAAGTACCCTGGACTGTCAGAAGAACAAACAAATCCATGTTGGCAGAAGTACAGCCAGAATGCTCCTTAGAAGCAAGGAAGGTGAAACTTCATTTTTCATTCACTGAACATGTTGTCAGAAGGGACCAATCCCTGGAGAAGGACATAATGAAGTGAATAAAACTTCAGGTTCCTCCAGGTACTTGAGTCCTTTTCTAGGCCTTGTATTTAGCATATATTAAATTTTGGCACTGTAGGATAAGCACTGGACCACAAGGTCAGATTGAACTGCAAGGTCAGCAGTTCAAATCCACCAATCTCTTCTTGGAAATCCTATACAGGGTTGCTATGAGTTGGAACCACTCAACGACATTTAACAACCACAACAAATACTGGTCTAAAGTTGGACAATGAATAATGAACACTGAAGAATTAATGCCTTGGAATTATGGTGTTGGCAAAGAATATTGGATATATTTTTCTGCCAAAGGAATGAAAAAATCTATTTTAGAAATATGTTCAGAATGTTTCTTAGAACAAAGATGGTGAGTCTTCATTTCACATATTGTAGTCATGTTATCAGAAGGAACAAGATCCTTGAAAATGACATAATGCATAGTAAAGTAGAGGATCTGCAAAAAAGAGGAAGACCCTCAAAGAAATAGATTGGCACAGTGGCTACAGCAATTGTGATAATAGTTAAAATGCACAATATTTGGTTCTGTTGCACATAATATGGTTGCTGTGAGTTGGAAACAATTGAGCAGCACCTAACAACAAAAATATAAGGAGAAAGACCAGGTCATCTGCTCCCATGAAGAGTATAGCCAAGAAACCCTATGGGGAAATTATATTTTCGCATGGGATAACTGTGAGTCTGAATCAACTCTATGGCACCCAACAACAACAAATGTTTGTATTCTTTTTCTTCTAGAGCATTCATAGAATAGTTTATTTATACTTCCAACACAGCAAAATTTGAATCTTCTGCTGAGAAACTAGGGACTTTCATATAGGTATATACTCCGGGAACACCCATATTTTCCAAGGGTACATTTTGAGAGTAGCAAGCTCCACATCATCACCTGCTGTATTTGTTTATTCCTGAATTGATTTGCTGAAAATAGGCCTATAGTCCAGTGTTTATAATGGTTTTCCTTCTGAATTACCCTATTTATAATTCTTTTTCCCACTTTACAACTTTGTAAAAATATCAAACATACACACAGAAAAATCCTTAAAATTTTTATCTTTCCTAAATCTTAATAAGATGATATTTTACTCTAGATTTTAAATCATCAGGGTTCTAAACACATTTTATGAAATATTGATTTCATTACCATGTATCTTTAAATCATAATCACAATCATATATCTTTAAAAACTTTTTTCACTGAATTAGCTTCTTGTATGTTTGATACACATTAAATGAAGACTGTTTTTAACATGTTGGAAGGTTATAAACTTGAATAATTATTTTTATTTAGGGTCCATGCCTATTTCAGTTACTGACTATTGATGTAAAATAAGCAGACTTCTAAAGAGTTCCATGAAGGCAAAACAAAGAAAGGTTATTTCAGCCATGTATCTACCTCAGAGTTCCCTAGTGTTTACTCTTTATTTATTTATCATCTATCTGGGAATTAGAAGTCAGAAGAGATTTAATTTTCATGAGATACAAATTAACACATTTATTTGAATTGCATTGAAAAAACAATTTTTTAAAAATAAAATGTCAGTCTGATTGCTTTGATTATATGGACTCATTTTGCATTTTAGATTATATGATGAGTGCTTTCTATAAATTGAATAAGCCAAATCCATAAGTCTAAGATTTTGATATGTGTATGAAAATATAAAACAATATTTTTCTTTCCAAAAATATTGTTTTGAAAAGATGTGCTGAATTAAACCATATTTTTATTCTTCCTAACCAATTTTAAGCATATTAGGTAAAGTAAGTTGTCTCCAAGGGAAAAAAAATGTAATGATTTTCATGTGATAAGTCTTGGTTTATTTGTCAGAAATTAGGAAATGAATTACTCAATGATGTATAGTTTAGAGCCAAATGATTTCTACTTTTTCTTTGAAATAAAAAATTAAGTATGAGCTAATCAAGTGGCAATTAAAATTACGTTTTGGTAATAAATCACTATGTGACTTATTTGACATAAAATTTAAGAGACCTAAGACTTGAGTCATTTCACTATAATAAAAGTCCTTGCACTACCACCATCTTCTTTATTCAGATAAGTTTTCTTAAGCTTATATTTATAAAATATGGAAATACATTTGATGCTTGAGTCCCATTTTTTCAATAATATGTAATATTTATATATAAATACATGAGCTAATTCAAAATGAAAAGCACATCCATCTCATTTAAGTATTTCTTTCCAGTAAACATATATTTTATCTTTGATAAGTTATTGAAATTTATAACATATTCAAATTATTTTGATTCCTTACAAGTAATAATTTTGAAATGAACACTCAATCCAGTGAAACATTAATAAACACATAGAACATTGTGTTCATAAAAATTTTTAAATGATATCCTGATTTACATATATATTTTAGTCCCCGGGAAATAGATTAGGTGATCAGGGAGATAATTTCAAACATATCATTATCAAAATCTTGTGGCAGGAGTTAGAAGGAGGCTTTAAATTTAAGAAGTAAAAAGAGTGAAGTAAAATTTCCAACTCTTAGAAAAAACCTTGGTAATACTTTTTAAAAGGATAATTGTTGCTGTTGTTAAATGCAGGTGAGCGGGTTCGACTCAACGACTCTGTATAGGCTTTACACAGAGCAGTGTGTGTTTGAACCATCAACTTTGTACGATTAGAATCCATTGCTTGCTTATCCTACAGCATCATGCCAGGATTCCAAAAGAATAATGTTGTTGCCTTTAAGTGCCATCCAGTCGGTTCTGACTCATAGTGACCCTGTAAAGGAGTTCTGAGGAGTGGCTGTTGAGTTTGAACCGCAGATCTTGTGATTCAAACCCACCTTGCGGTCTAGTGCTTATTGTACAGAGCCACACTGGGACTCCAAGAGAATAATGGTGAGTATCAGATTACTATGATGGACTTGTTGAATACGTTAAAAGAAATGAATCGGATTTTAAGTTGTTGTAATTCCAATCTTTGCAACTATCTAAATAACACATGACAGATTTTTAGATTTCAGTTTAAATATGACTGGGGTACATAGTTTAAAAAGTAGGCATACATGGGGGAAAATAGTGTTTTAAGACCATCTAAATCTGGAGTCCTAATGTGGCACTGTAGGATAAGCACTGGACTGCTAACCAAAAGGCCGGTTGTTCAAACCCACCACTTGCTCCTTAGAAATCTAATACAGTACTTAACAACAACAAAAACAAGGCAGATCCTAATATTTTCTTCCAGTATTAAGGACCACCTGCTTCTAACCCAAGAAGTTCTGAAGGCACAGTGGTTAAACACTGCTGCTAACCAGGAGATCATTGGTTCCCAATCAGCAGCCACTCCATGAGAGAAAGATGTGGCCATATGCCTTCATAAAGGCGTATAGCCTTAGAAACCTCACGGGGCAGTTCTATGCCCATAGGGTCACTAGAAGTTGGAGACTGCTCTAAGGCAGTGTTTTTTTTGTTTTTGTTTTTTGTATGCCACATGGAAGAAGCCCTCATGGCACAGTGGTTAAACACTTGGCTGCTAACTGAAAAGTCGCAGTGGAAAACCAACACTGAAGAAAGAAAAGTCTCCACTGGAGAAAGATTGACCCCTTGGAAACACTGTGGGACACTTCTACTCTGTGTGATAGGATCGTCTGAGTCAGAATTGACTCAGTGGCAATGGGTTTATACATAACAATATATGAACTTATACTACTTAGAGATACAGATGTTTCCCCTGCTTTTCCAAGAGTGGTGGTTTTATTAAAAATAAAACTAGTATTAATTTGTTTTCTAAAATGTATTAACTTAATTAATATAGGTAAGTAGGTAGGTATTGTTGCTAGGAGCTATTGAATTGGTTCCGATTCACAGTGACCCTGTATAAGGTTTCTAAGGAGCAACTGGTAGGTTTGAACCACCAACCTTGCAGTTAGTGGTACAGTACTTATTCCATAACCCCACACCAATGCTGTGGGATGATGCACTGTAATGTAAAGTCGGTTTCAACCACAATGTCAGTGGTTCAAACTCATTAGCCACTCCCTGGAAACCCTATACAGGGTTGCTATGAGTCAGCTGCAACTCAACAGGATTTAACAACAACAATTAATATAGATTTGACATGTCAAATAAACTTAGCTATGTTTGCACTATTTATATATAGCATATTTTGAGGTTTAAATAATGCATTATATCTTTCATTCAAATAAAGAATGGTTAAAACTAAAAATTTGTCCTAAAAGGGCAGTGATTTAAAACACTCTAATTGGATGAAAAAGAAAGAAAGCAATGGGGTTTTTAAATAAATATTAGTGCTTATCTTGATGGTTGTAAATTTTGATTGTTATTTAGTAAAGAAAAGCTAATTATGTCCAAAGCATTTCTGTTTATTGTATTTTCTTATTTTATTAGAGATAATAATTTAAGATTATAGGAAAAATTCTTTGTGAAATTGAGACTTGTTTTGGACAGTGCTTTGACCAGGAGAAGGTCTAGGAAAGTGTGTTCTGGGAGTTGATTGGTATCGGCTAAAGGAGAAGGAAGGGAGAAAGGCAGATGATAGGGAGAAAAAAATCTGCTACAGAAGCAACACAACCATATTACAAATTCAGAGAACAAACATTTGACTTGTCTGTCGAATTTCTCAGTTGGTTTTCTGTGTTCAAATCAATAGCTCTTTTGTCTCTCCACTCTATTCTTCTAGTTGCTTACTGCTATTTGTCATTTTTGAGCCATCTCTCAAGACAGCAAATGCTGATGCATCTCCCTAATAGAGTTTTTTTGTGTGTGTGTCCTTCTGGAAAATACAAAATATTTTTTGTAGTTCCTGTAGTAAGACTCAAATGCATAAAGATGCCTTAAAAACACCAAGAAAGAGATTTGTAATAAATGTAAATGTTGGCTTGAGTTTTCATAATTGACCTGCTTTTTCAAAGCATTGCTTTCTGAAACTTCTTATCTTTTATTTGTTAGGATGATAGCCAGAAGTTTTCATTAGATAGTAGAATAAAGTTTTTATTCCTTACCTATATTTGTGATAAACTTATTGAATATCTTAACCAGTCTTTACTAAGTTTTCTAAAACCAGGCAGTCTTTTCATTGTCTAAAAACCAGGCAGTCTTCTGAACCAAGTTCTTTTAGTGCCCAAATTGGTTCTGTGTTTCTGAGTGCAATCTGTGAGACTCTTCCTTACAAGAAGGTCCATGAGTTCACATCCAGGTGTAGAGCAACCCAGTTCAGATCAACACAACGTTATTCATCCTGAAAATGATCAATGACAGCATCAAGCAGGACTAATCAAACTGAATATTGTGATGCTTAAAAAAAAAAGCATTTGGTTAACTCCCCCCTTTCTCTTGTGTACTCCACTAAGACACAGCACACACACACACACACACACACACACACACAATTGTAGTCTTACTTTCATCAGTACAGTTTAATAGAAATGCTGTGTCAGTGTTTTGATGCATCCAGGAACTGAATGTAAACAGCATGGTACAACTCTAGAAACTGCCATCATAAAATATTTTAAGAGGCAGAATAGAGTAAAATAAAATAAAAATGTCTTTTTATGTGATATCTCAGAGTAATTCAGGATTTATGGTACCTTAACCTTTAGAATCCAAAATATTAAGCTATGTTTCTTAGAGATAATAACTCGGTTGTCCCTCACTTATGTGTCTTAGATAAAAGACTACTGCCACAGAATCCATGAATGCTCAAATACCCTTGCGGGCCTTTAGTAGTAAATCTTATGGAATAGCTTATGGCCAATGTAATGGGCCACAGTAGCCTGCGAATATCATGAATTCTAATAATACTTACATCAGTAGAAACATGAAGTAATGTCTCCATTGTAATTAAATGATGTATTTAGAGCAGTGGACTAAATGGTCCCCTAGTGTGTTGGTGATATATTCTAATAGTCTTCTCTTTACAGCCCCACACAGTAATATTCATGCTTTATTCTGGAGGGCTTTGCTTCTGACTGAACATTTGAATTGCAACATTAAGTGGTAAAGTGGATTACAGAGAGACCCCATGAATATGGATCCTGATCAAGAAACTAAGTGCTTAAAAAAATAAAATGTTACTATTTAAATAGAGTGATTACAAAAACATTTTTATATGGAGGAATGTTGGCAGTCTTCGCTCCCCCCTTCTTATTGTACATCCCAGAAGCAGAACATATTCTCCACAATTAAAAATTTAGCAGGGTGAAATATCAGAACTTAAATCACTGTAATTTCTACTCTGCTTATTGAATTTAATTTGGGCTGTTTGAGGTACAAATTAGTTTGGGTAATAATTACATTATTCCATTTTTAAAACATGTTCAGTCCAAAGATTCTAGCCAACTACAGAGTTCATATGTAGGAAGAAGCTATCTGTTACCCATGCTGGAAGGAAATTATCTTGCAGTTGATTAGCTAAAAGTCTCACATTTAGAATGTTCATTTCTTATTTTCTCCTGGAATCAGTCACTAAAGCAGTAGCTAGAGGCATTAAGAGCCTGGGGCAGAGCTGAGGGCATTTCAGCCTATATAATCTAGTAGTTAAGAATAAGTCAAAGAATAGGGTATTGTATTCAGTAATCGAATTAGGCAGTGTGTCTGTATATTACATATAATTATAAAAGAAAAAAACCCAGTTCATGTACTTATGTGATCCTAGTAAGCATATATGAGATATATTCTATTATTTATTGATGCTTATTTTTCTTAGTGTTTTAAAACACATTTTCTACAAACAAGAACCATTGCTACCACTTTTTTAAAATTCTTACTTAAAATTGTTCAGCGAATGTGGTTTTCTAATGATGAAGTCCTAAGTATATTTACAGCTGCCTTTACTACGTGACTAACTTACAAGTTATGGTGGGTTTGCATATTGTGTGTGTGGTATGTATTTGAATGTACACATGTAGGCATAGGTCATGGTGGTTTTAAATTTACTAAACACTTGCAAAAGCATCACACTGAAATCATATATGAGATAACATTTGTTTTAAATGTAAAAGTAATGTGGTATACCTTATGTCCTTAATTTCCAGTGTATTTAAGAAATCGGCATCTGATCTACAGATCCAGAAACTTCAACAATTTCCCATTGCTTTCACCACAGAACTTTTTTCCCCCCATCGGGGATCAATAACTGGGGGATTATGGTAAATTTACACACATATTTGGGGGACATTGTTTTACAAGTATACAGTTTCATTATGCTCTCAAAGTTCTACAAAAAAAAAAAAAAAAATCTAGAATGGTTCACTTAGTTTGTGGTAAACTGGATGCTCTAGAAGAACAGAAAATCACATGCACAGGAACATGGAGACATTGGTCAAATACAGCTCTCTAGCTAAATGAAGAGCTCTTTATCTGACCAGTTTAGACATGGCTTTGCTTGGCAAGCTAATTCTTTGAGCACCACCCTTGAAAATCATGCTAATGAGACTCTTCACTTCATCAAGTAGGATTGTGGACCTTTTTGTCTGCATCATTAAGGCCCCAAATTGCCCCATTAGCAAGGCCTCAAATTGCCCCTCAGGGTCAATATTTAATGCAGGTGAGCTAAGGTTAACTACCCTCAGAACCCTCTGGACAACAAACAATGTGGAGTACCTGTTATAGGGAAATTCATTTTCTCCCCAAGTTTCCTTTGCAAAACACCAATTTTCATCTATTGGAATTATGTTCTAAATTTATTTGGGGAAAAGAAACACATTATGTTAATTTTATGCTGATTCCAGAAGATTGAAATGGAAGAGAGAATTTCTTCTACCACGCACTCCTATTAGTGGCTCATAAGCTTTAATATATCCATCTGTAAAATGGGGATAATTAAACTTGTTCCTATAAATGATAACAAGAATAGTACCAACACTTAGCAAATTCATACAGAATTTTCTTTCTCAAGATTTTAGCAACTTAATAACTAGCCTTATTAATTATTGAGTTAAAAATACATAAAAATTTAGCACTTTAAGTAGTAATCAGTGACATGTAATTTACATAATGTGTGCAAAATTAAAACTCAGAATAGAATACAGTGCTACTAACATTGAGGGTTTTTATTTTTAAGTTTTTAAAAACAAGAATGCCTCATGCACTTAAAAACATAAATATAAAATGTTTTTTTAACTCATTAAAATTTTAAAAGAGGGAAAGGGAAAATGATTCTTCTGGTATCTCTATTGTCCATTTGGCTTTCTGAAAACTGGTTAATACTCAACTGCTGCTAGTTATCTCTAGAGACTCTCAATGTTTGGGGGAATAGCAATTATCTCCCGGAGCATGCTCAGCAGAATCCACTGGTGATGTTGGGACATGAAGCCTTTCATATGTAGCAACTGAAAGATGAGAGCCATGGTTACAATTTCCAGCAAGTATGTGAAACAGAAGCCTTGAGATTATATTCCACATCTAAGTGGAGATAACGTTTATGTCTCCTGTGTGAAGGTTAATTTCCATGCATTTAGGGCTCCTGAAATCCTCATCACCTCTGTGGCCAGTCCCTGCAAAGTCAGTTTTGCTTCTGAATGGGGCCCCAATTAAGAAGTGCTCGCTGGTCTCCTTCCAGCAATATCTTGTGAGTTTGAACAATTTTAGTGAAATAAATGTAACAAGGAAAAATGAATTCTCTTTAGCCTCCATTCAGCCAAAATTAGCCTCCGTGGATTCTGGCTCACAAAAGCACCACGGGCCTCTGGCTGTGCTCTGTAGCTGTGAAATAGAATCAAGATTCCATTAGGCATCCCAAGCTGCCTCCTTCTCCAGGGCAGACAATAAAAATGACAACAGGGGATTGTCCCTCAGCTAGTCTAACAAGGGGGTGGGTTCTTTTCTAAATGACTAGATGTCTGCTTAGCTGAGGGAAAAATTTAAAGGGGCCATGGGCCAAAGTTTGTTCAATTCTTTGGCTCACATGTTTGTTTCTCTAAGGTCATCTTCAGAGAGACCTTGAATTCTACCTCTGATGGCACTGTGAGACCATGGCTGATTCTTTTTATTTTCCCTTTTAAGAATTTGTGTGTTCAGGTGGAAATAAAATAGTCCAGACAGTAGCATTATTCTGATGGGGATATCAGAAGTTTTAGTAATTGCACATGGATTATGGATTTTGGCATATATATATTGTGGTTAAGTGCCTTTAAGTTGGTTCTGACTCATAGCAACCTTGAATAGGGTTTCTGAGGAGTGGCGGAGGAGCTTGAACCACCAGCCTTGCGATTCAAAGGGACCTTGCAGTCTAGCATATTAACCCACAGTGCCATATCAGTATATATATACTATAAGTCGGAACCGACTCCACAGGACATAACAACAACATATATGTGTGTGTG
>NW_006408617.1:3371049-3376221 GCF_000296735.1 Chrysochloris asiatica
ATATATATATATATATATATGCCAAAATCCATATATATGTTGTTGTTGATAAGTGCTGTTGAGTCTATTCCAACTCACAGTGACCTGTACAGAGTTTCCAAGGAGAAGCTGGTAGGTTTGAACTGCCAATCTTATGGTTAGTAGTAGTCCAGTGCTTATCCTACAGTGCCACAGTGCACATATATGTATATACACATATGTTCTTAATGTGATGATAGGGGGTAAGCACTGACCTGATAACCACAAGGTTCACCATTCAAACCTACCAGCCGCTCCTCGGAAACCCTATACAGGGTCACTATAAGTTGGAACCACCTAGATGGTACTTAACAACAACAACTACACACACACACACACATACACACATACATGAATCTTGGTGTGACACTGAAGGATAAACATTTGACTATTAATGGAAAGCTCATCAGTTCATATCCACAAGCCTATCATGGAATCCCTGTGGGGTCTCTTTGAGTCAAAACCAATTTGACAACATGTAACAACATGTATATGTAAGTAAAAAATATTGCAACAACATCATAGAAATCTTTATTAAACAAAAATATTAATATTGTAATTTTATTGTTTCTTAACATATCCTCTATATGTTGCTGCTGTTGTTAAGTGCTGTTGAGTCGACTCTATTCACAGTGACCCTGCCTAGGGTTTCTGAGGAGTGGCTGGTGAATTTGACCCCCCCGACCTTGCAGTTCAAACTGACCTTGTGATCCCATGCATATTCCTGCACCAGGACTTCAACCTCCATATATGTCTATACAGTTCTGAAGATGGTGTTCTCATCTTTCCAACACTTCCCACCCAAATTCTGTACTCTTTGATTTGCACCCCATTAAAGCAGCAGTTCTGGCATCCTCAGACCTCAAATTGTGTTTTATTTCAATACTCATTGAGGTTTGGAAAGAAAAGGAAGTCTGAAGGGGCAAAATCAGGGATGTAGGGTGGAGGAGTTAAGGTTTCCCAAAGAAATTCTTATAAGACAGCCCTTACTAACTTCATAAAATGAGCAGGTGCATAAGACTTCTGATGTGGAATTGTGGGTTAATGCACTGGACTGCAAAGTTGGTTTGAACTGCAAAGTCGGTGGTTCAAGCTCACCAGCTGCTCCTTGGAAACCCTATACAAGGGTCTTTATGGGTTGGAACTGACTTGACGGCATTTAACAACAACATTGTCATGACAGAAAAAAAGTTTTTTCAGTGCAACTTTCCTGGCCTTTATTTTACCAATGCAATCTTTGATTTTCTTATAACTTCTTAATCTTGATCATTTTATATCCTTTAAGAAACTCTATCAAATTGACCCTTTGGAATCCAAATAAAAAAACAATTACCATAAGCTTCTGAGCTGATTTTTCTGTCTTGAATTTAACTGGCCCAGTAGATCCCTTTGGAAAAGCCACTGTTTTCGTTGGACATTATTTTGAAGGCACCCTAATGAGACTAAGACACATGTATTACCGAGAGGCCTCGTCTGCAGCCATCCACTGACTGCAGAGACATTGTTTGGAATAAGCCTGGGCATGTGTGAGCTAGAACCCTATTAGCAATAGTTTTGAACTTACCCTTGTGTTTGTATGTATGTGTGTGTTTTTTCCTTCTTCTTTTCTCTTGACAAAGGGACAGAGATTTTCCTCTAATATAGACACATCAAGATTGTAGACAAAATTTCTGCTTTCAAGATATATAAACAAGAACTCCCATTTGACAAATTTAAGCCATTGGCTGTCTTAATGTGAATATGAAAGAAATGTAACTTTATAACGTTAGCTTTTTAATAATATTGTGTGTTCTTATGGTCCTCATGAAATTAGGTCTTGATCATTCTTCTTTCTGTTAAGGGTCAGGTCTTCACCTTTTCTATATTGGAGGGGCACCCAATAGGCTGTGAGTATGCACAAATTCCTCTTGCCATGACTTGAATTAATTTCTCTGTTTCTTTCCTACATCAAAAATGCAGAAGTCTAAGATCAGTTCTTCCCCTAGTCCAAGGGTAAATGTGATATAACTTATTCAAGCTTCACATAAATTTGATTGAATATTCTTTCTCTCTCTAATTGGCCCAGTAAATAGGGCTTTGTATTTTCCTTGGCAGATGACACAGAATGAAATTTAATACAGCTTATCAATGAGTATCAGAAAATTAAAGAGTTCATCAACTCTTCATAGTAATTGTACTATGCTCACATGGAGTTATAAATGTATATTTCATGGTGATTTCTTCTTTGCTTCAATCAAAATTACTGGCAGAAAGCAATATTATATAATCCATGGTGTCAATTACTAATGGTAGCAGAAAGTAAATCATAATGTTTTCATTATCGAATTGCTAATACTTAGAGGTTGTAATATTCCATATATATAGTCTTTAATAAGCAATTATTTATGTGCTCACTTAGTAGATGTTGATGAACCAAGGCATTTCTTCAATAGTTAGTGGGAATTCTATTAAATAATTATCTCGGTAAAGTCATTCGTTGGTATTACAGTTCTGTAAAATTGTATCAAAAAATTGGTTATATATCTGTTATGTAGCATTTAGAAAAAATAGAAAAATAAAACAAATGGCACTGCAAATATTAAAATATAAATAAAATGTAACAAATTCTGAGATAAAAATTAACTAGATTAACTTGATTTTGAAAACCAATGCTATTAGAAAACACAAGTAGTAAAGTTCACTATGTCTTTTACAAGTTATTATGCAACCTCAGGAAATATTGTTAAAATCTTTTAGATTAAATATCCTTATGTGAAATTTTGAAATCAGTTTTCATGTGGATTAGCATATTTCATTTAATACGTCATAATAAACACAGTAAATGTATCAGATCATCAAATTACTAACTTGCGTAGATGAAGTATGTTGCTAAATGCCATCGATGCGGTTACAACTCTTAGTAACCCTATGTAGGGTTTTTCCGAGGAGCTACTGGTGAATTTTATCTTGTGGTTCAAACCCACCTTCAGGTTGAGTGCTTATCCTATGGCGTGACACCAGATGAGGTGTTTTTGTTGTTGTTGTTATGTGCTATCAGGTAGGTTTCAACACTTAGCTACCCTGTATAGCGTTTCCCAGGAGCCGCTGGTGAGCTTGAATCGCCGACCTTGAGGTTGAAACAGACTTTGCAGTAGAATGTACTAATCCACAGTTCCACACCAAGACTCCAACTGAGTATTGTTGTTGTTATGTGCCATGGAGTTGGTTCCGACTCATAGCGACCCTGTACAGGGTTTCCAAGGGTGTAAATCTTCAACGAAGCTGAAAGCCTCATCTTTCTCCCAAAGAACAGCTGGTAGTTTCAAACTGCTGACCGCGAGATTAGCAGCCTGATTCATAATCACTACTCTACCAGAGCTGAGGTATTTTTAAGTTGTTACGTGTCATCGAGTCGATTCTGACCCATAGCGTCCCTGTATAGGGTTTCGGAGGAGAAGCTGGTGAGCTTGAACCGCCGACCTTACAGTTCAAACGGCTTTTCAGTCTGGGACATTAACCCACAGAGCCACACCAGAGCTAAGGTATAGAGTGGGTTTAATGTACTTTTTCAAACAATTGTTAAATATATCCCCTACGCACATCAAATTGTTACAATACATCAGCGTATTTGGTTTGACAAAGTTCTTTAAAAAAAATTTTTTTTTCCACACAAAGCAAATTTGGACATAGTTGGAGTATATACTATAACTATAATTTTTCTTTTTTTTGTAATGCCTCTTAGGTCATTCTTTAGCCAAACTTTAGAACCCTTTCATATTTTATGGTTGTTTAGTTATTTATTTTTTCTCTATGATTCCTGGTTCAACAATTCCTTTTTTACTACAGAAAATGTTGGTAAAAGTTTCCTTTGTTGTTAAGTACCATCGAGTCGGTTCTGACTCATAGCAACCCTGTACAGCGAGGAAACGGCTGGTAAATTTAAACCGCTGCATTGCGGTTCAAACAGACCTTGCGATCCACAACTTATTCTGTGGCGATGGTGTGAGTCTGGTTAAAGTTGACTTTGCTGCTTGTTGTTAAGGGCTTCGAGTTGGTTCTGGCTTATCACGACCCTGTACAGGATTTCTAAGGAACAGCTGGTGGGTTTGAACTACTGACCTTGTGGTTTCCAGTTTAGTGCAAATTCTATAGCACCACAGCATGTCTTTAAATGCTCCTGTAATTGTGATAGTTTTGGTAGCCATTGCATAAGACTTTATCAAACAAGATATACTATTTAGATTCAAAATACTAAGAGCTATATTTTAAATATGCACATAAATACAGTGATACTTTTTTACATTGGCTATTGGAAACCCTGTACAGGGTCGCTATGGGTCGGAACCGACTCAACGGCACTTAACAACAACAACATTGTTAAGTGCTATTAATTTGGTTCTCTTATCAACCCTTTGAAGGGTTTCCAAGAAGCAGCTTGTTTATTTGAACCACCGACCTTGTGGTTAGCAGTACAGTTCTTATCCTGCAACACCACACCAGGAATCCAAAAGTGTTAGCAGAAGATGCTAACCACTGGATTATGGGCTCAGCATACTTCCACTGCACCACTCTGCTAGGTGATTAGATTAGTTCCTGCTGCTTA
The DNA here is from genome assembly GCF_000296735.1 of Chrysochloris asiatica. Classification (NCBI taxonomy): domain Eukaryota; kingdom Metazoa; phylum Chordata; class Mammalia; order Afrosoricida; family Chrysochloridae; genus Chrysochloris; species Chrysochloris asiatica. The sequence goes on from NW_006408617.1 coordinate 3,375,650, forward strand.
AACCAATTGTGATTGGATGAGTGCTTTGTCTTACTTGATGACACATTATTTGGGTGACAAAATCAATTCTCTTTCACAATCCTTAGTGACTGGATTTTTCTGAACTTTCCAGTTACCTTAAGAATTTCCAATTCTGATTTTCCCATGTAAACTATCACATAATTCACAATAAAACATTTTTTAAAAAAGGAAGAAAAAAAAAAGAATTTCCATTGGTTTTATAATTTCAGTGCAAATTTCCTGTTTTTAGATATAATAATATGGGAAACAGGCCAAGGCATTTTGAAATTTAGGTTTTTGAAGGTCAAATGAAGAAAAAAATAGTCCAGGTAAATGGAGAACTAGAACAAGTTTTCTACTTAAAATCAGAGATTAGATCAGGCTCCCCCATTTGTAGAAGTTTGAAATAAAAAAATTTTTAAACGTATAGTTTGTCATCACCAATAAGGAGAAGTGAGGGAAAAACAGCAATGAAGTGGCGAGCTAAGCCCTACAATGTGGAGAGTGAAGCGTTCAGCTGATAAAAAGAGAGGGCATATGCACAAGAACACCCACACTTGCAGATAATACCC
>NW_006408617.1:3377046-3380567 GCF_000296735.1 Chrysochloris asiatica
AAAAAAAAAAGCATACTTTTGACAACCGAATTGTCCAAATTATTGCTTTTGAGCTAACTGCAGTAACAGACTAAGGAGAATTTAGGCAAAATCCTAAAACTGGGATCTGTGACTAACTGATATGGATTATATTGTGTCCCTCCAAAATATGTGTTGGAAACCTAACCCTTATCTATGCCTGTGGATATGATCCCTTTTAGGAATAGGGTTTCCTTTGTTAAATGAATGAGGACATATCAGTGTGACATTTGCCCTAAACCTAATCACTTCTTAGTTATAAAGTGACACATTTGATACAGGAGTAAGCACATGAAATCACCATGTCATCAAGGAACATGGGACTATGTTACCTAAAAAGGCAAGAATCATTCCCTAGAGTCACTGATATGAATTTGAAATTCTCCCTTCTTGAAATGTGAGAACATAAGTTCTAGTTCTTTACAACTACCCACTTGTACTATTTCTGATACAATAGTGCTAGGAAATGAAGATACCACCCATTGATCCTGCAGTTGGATACTCAGTATTCCCCAGAACATCATAGGACAGCAATACCCTAATATGTGTTGGTTTAGGCCATGGAACCATTTAGAGATAGAAATGAAACAATTGGAAAAGTAATCTGTGCATCAAGAGAGAGGATGAGAGCAAAAAGGAATATAGAGAAAACCTAGAACAACAACAAAATCATGCTCAAAATATGCTCACAGACAAAAATTACAACATACAAATGGAATAAGAACAAAGAAGAAGTAGGGACAATGGGAAAGGAAATGGAAGATTTAAAAATATGAAATAAATATCTTAACATTATATTATGCATTAAGGTTCTAAATGAATAAAGCAAATACAAGGAGGCTTCAAAAATTTGCAAAAAATTCCATTATTTTTCAATTATATATTTCCACAAACTTTTTGAAGTCCCCTTGCAGTACATATCTACTCAAGGGCAACAGTGTTAGCAATCAGGACATGAATTCATTTTAAGTGATATTAACATTAAGGGATAACCAGATGGAATTTTTAAAATAAGTATGATTAGGAGATTTGAAATTACAGATGGGGTTAGTAATATACCTAACTCACAGGGAGATTGCAGTGTTCATCACTGGTCAAGTTTAGACAGAATCAGAAGACAAGGGACTCTGTCGATGGAGTCAGTAGAGGTCAGCTTTCTTGACAAAGAACAGAGTAGAAGATTTAGAAGGGAAAAAATACATTAAACATGTCTTCTCAAAGAGAAGCAACCCAATTTACAAATTATTTCTTCATCAGTGTATAGATCCTGAAACTAAAAAGATTTTATTATTATGTTATAGCCTCCCAGAGACAATAACATAATAATTAAATTTGTTATTCATACAACATAACTAGTTTATATATATATATAAATTCTTTTTATTTTAAGTTTTTATTGTGAATTATGTAATAGTTTACATGGGAGAACACCAGCTTTACATTCATCCTATTGTATTTCATTTCACTGTAATGATTACAATCCCCTCCATGCATCATCAAATAACCAAAGGATGCACCCCGCAAGCCTGCCCTCTGGCCATCAGCACACAGCCCCTCTCCTTCCCTGAGTCTAGAGTCCCCAGTTGCTCCATCCCTCCAAGTCATAATCTCTGCCTCAATTTCTGGCAACACTGCTTCTCTGGGCAGGCTCCCACACTCCACTCTTCTCACTTGATGGTCCAAGGGACCTCTGCTTCTGGACTGCAAAATCAACCACTCCCCTCCTTTTGTTACAAAACATCTACTTTACATTTCCAACCCTCACAGTCAGTCCATTCTGACCCTCACACTCAGTCCTATTAACTCTTTACATTAAAATAGATAGGTACTATACGACTTTCCAATGATATTGTTGTTGTTGTTAGGTACCATCGAGTCAGTACCGACTCATAGCCCCCTTATGCACAGCAGAACGAAACACTGCCCGATCCTAGGCCAACCTCACTCTAGTTGCTATACTTGAGTCCATCGATGATGTCACCTGGCCAATCCATCTTGTTGGCGGTCTTCCTGTTTTTCTCTGACCCTTCACCTTACCAAACATGATATCCTTCTCCAGCAACTGCTCCCTCCTGACAATATTCCAAAGTTTGGCCATCTTGGCCTCTAAGGAGCACTCTGGCTGCACTTCTTCCAAAATGGATCTATTGGTTCTTTTGGCAGCCCATGGCACTTTCAGTATTCTCCTCCAACACATGATATAGCATGGTAAGTGTTATTAAGAACTTTGTTTTTGTTTTATAATGAACTAACCAGATATCAAAGAGTTTAAGTGATTTATCATAGACAATTCTAGAGCTCTGGTAGCGTAATGGTTACGAATTGGACTGTGAACCATAAGGTCAGCAGTTCAAAACTCCTGCTTCGCGGGAGAAAGATGAGGCTTTCTACTCCCGTAAGGATTTACACCCTCGGAAACCCTGAACAGGGTCGCTATGGGTCGGAACCGACTCAAAGGCACTTAACAACAACAACAACAATTCTAGATCAATGGATCTTTCTGATTCCATGCTTGTTTTTCTGAGTTAAGCTGTAGTCAGCTGCATCATGGGCATTGATTGTGGGAAATACCTAAGGGGTGGGGTTGTTGTACAGAAGAGTTGTCAAAATATGGAGCTTCTTGGGTTTTTTTTTTTTTTTGTCTTCTTCAGCATGTTGGTTGAAAGAGGAGTGTGGTAGTGAAAAGCACTATGAAGATATTCTTCAGCCACTTAAATAATGGATATTATTCAAGTCTTCTGAGTAGTACTGGAGGCTCAGGAATTAAGTGCTAAGCTGCTAACTGAAACTCACCAGCCTTTCCATGGGACAAAAATATGATACTCTGTTTCTGTACAGATTTATATCCTTGGAAATCCTATGACGCAGTTCTAGTCTATCCTACAGTGTTGTTATGAGTAGGAATTAGACTTGATGGCAATGGCTTTGATTTTGTTAATTCATGACTTCACTTTAAATAATTTGATATACTACACTGAAATAAAAAAAAAATTAAAGATTTTAAAATGGATTATCCATCACAGGAGGGTTTTCTCCTAGATTTTATTTATTTGGGTTTTTTTGTTGTTGAGGAGTGTAGTGGGTTACAAATTGAGCTGCTAACCACAAGGTCAGCAGTTCAAACTGCTCTATAGGAGAAAGATGAGGCTTTGTGCTCCTGTAAAGATTGACAGTCTTGGAAACCCTGTACATGGTCACTATGAGTTGGAACTGATTCAATGGCACACCACCACCAGCACCACCATTTTTGTAGTTTAGAATATACACTGCAAAACAAACATCAATTCAGCAGTTTTTACACGCACAATTTAGTGATTTTCTTTGAGTTGTGAAATGATTCTAACCTTTGTTTTCTGAGTTGCTCCTCCACCATTAATATAAATTTAATGCTGTCTATGGATCCTAAGGAATAAGGAAGATCATAGAAGAATTGATGCCTTTGAGTTGCGGTGTTGGAGGTGAATACTGAAAGTGCCATGGACTGCCAAAAGAACCAATAGATC
>NW_006408617.1:3380810-3392290 GCF_000296735.1 Chrysochloris asiatica
ATGGCACCTGACAAAAACAACATGCATCCTATTTAACTCAAAATGAAGAGACAAACAGCTGAAAACATCCATTAATAATCAAAATACGTAATATATGAAATATAAGTCTAGGAAAGTTAGAAATTGTCAAAAATGAAATAGAATCCATAAGCATTGATATTCTAGGTATTGTGGTTGTTGTTTGTTAAGTACCGTGGAGTTGGTTCTGACTCATAGCGACCTTGCAAAGGGTTTCAGAGGCGGTAAATCTTTATGGGAGCAGAAAGCTTCATCTTTTTCCCACAAAACAGCTGGTGATTTTGAACTGCTGACCTTGAGATTAGAAGTACGATTAGTAACCAGCAGAGCTCCTTATCCTAGATATTAGTGAGCTGAAATGGACAGGTACTGACCATTTTGAATCTGACAATCACATTGTTTACTCTGCTGGGAGTGACAAATTGAAGAGGAGTGGTGTCATATTCATCATAAAAAAAGAACATCTCAAGATCAATCATACAGAATACTGGCTTCCCTTGTCTACTATTGTAAAATACACACTTGATTGGGATAGAAAGGAATATCGGGAAACATGATTACAGAAAGCTTGTAAGCCCATCTTCAGCATATAACTGATTGGAATACCTAAAAGTGGTTCTAGAACTTGCCTAGTGAAATAGGCTTCTTGAAGAGCCTTTGTAGTGTATAGGACACTAGGTGGAATCCTGAACCCCATCCAGAACCTTCTGAGATGGGACATTCCCACTTGAAAGGACAAGCAGACCAGCCTGGAACAGTTAGAGGAACAGAAGATACTTTTTGAAAGAAAGACCAGCAGGAAAAATCCAAAACAAACATGGCAGTATAGGCTATCACAAGAATAAGAAAGTTGTTCACCAGAGAGCCATCAAGGCAAGCAATCAAGTCCCTTCAGAACAAATCCCCCTCCAAGACGAAAACTCAAAGGGAACACTTGTGTAGGCATGTAAGTTTGCTGGTGACCACATTGGTCAGTTGGTGAGTGGAAGAGGGGGAAAGGCAGCCATGAAGATATGAGTTGAGTTTGACCATGTTCTGTAGACTCTTGTCGGCATGGAGATGAGAGCAATAAGAGGAAGAACTGTTTGGTCCAAAGTGTGATGAGACCTGAGGACTCCTGAGCCCAAGGACAAGGATATAGCCATGAGGGTTAGAGCTGAAAGTGAAGCATTCAGCAGATATGAAGTTAAGGGAGACACACAAGAATGTCCAGACTTGTATTCAAGTGTTCAAGTTCTAGAACCCTAATTAGGTATTCATTTGATCTAGCCTCGATGGCTTGATGATCAGAACTTGACTAGAGGGAGACAAAAAACCCCCAAAGTTTTTTGTTTTTTTGTTTTTTTTATAAAGGAAGCAAGTGTAATTTGGTACAATATGAGGAACTTGATCTATACTTATGGATGCATTAACTCAAAATACCAACTGAGAAGGAAGGAGTCTTCACATCAAGTTTCAATCCTATCCCCTCTATGTACAGGGTTGATAGGGATGGGCAAGTTAAACATTGGCTACCTAAAATGGGGGAAGCTATAAAGGCACAAAGTGACTGGCTTACAAGTTTTCAAGAGGGAGTTTAGTTTCAGATTGTGAAGGTAGAATTCCCACTGAATCGTTACCGTCTTGTCTAGACGAGTCTGGTGAAAGGGGGTAAGGATAAGATTCTTATGATTCAGTAGTGAATAATTGTTATCATGACTAATTGTGACTGTCATAACTATAATGGTAGAAGTTTTGGAACAAAAAGCGGGGATTAATTAATCTTACAGTCCAGGAAGAGAGGACCCTAAGACCATCAAGGGAGAAGAGCACACGTGGAATGCGGGACCTTATCCAGAGAACCAGGGACACCAGAGTTGGAGGCAGAGATGAGGACATGGAGAGAAACAGCAGCTAAAGATTCTAGACTCATGGAAAGTGAAAGATTGTGTGCTGGTGGCTGGGAGGTAAGCTTGCAGATGTGTCCTTTGATTGTTTAAATGATGATATATTCCTGAGTGTTTTTGTGTACATTGCCGCCCCCCCCCCAAAAAAAAGGTCAAAATAACAAAAACAAAACAGAGGAATAGAAGCAAATACTGTTGAATGATGATGCACAGAAGGGATTGTAATAATTGCAATGAAACCATGAATGTAAAATTGATGTTCTCTCATGTAAACCATCACTCAATTCACAATAAACTCTTTTAAAAAAATCAGTCATAAAGTACAACACTCTCTTTAATAGGATAATATCCAAAAAACCTACAAAGGAGATCAGTTAATCCCACTATTATTTAAATTTATGCACCAATCACTAAAGTCAGTGATGATGAAATTAAAGAATTCTATCAACTTCTTCAGAGTCCTGGTGTGGCACTGTGGGTTACTGTGCTGGGCTCCAAAGTCGTCTGAACTGCAAGGTCAGTGGTTCAAGGTCATCAGCTGCTCCTCAGAAACCCTATACAAGGTCACTATGGGTCGGAACTGACTTCACAACAACAACAACCAACTTCTTCAGTCTAAATTGATCAAACATGCACTCAAGATGTGTTGATAATTACTGGTGATTGAAATGCAAACATTGGAAACAAAGAAGAATGACAGATGTTGTTGTTAAGTGCCATCACATCAGTTCCAACTCATAGTGACTCTGTATAACAGGATTCCTGAGGAGCAGCTGGTAGGATTGAACTGCTGACCTTGTGGTTTGCAGTCCAGTGTTGATCATATAGCATCACACCAGAAGTCCAAGAGGAAATATTAGTAGCTGGAAAATATGGCCTTCATGATAGAAATGAGGCTAGAAATCTCATGATAGAATTTTGCAAGACCAATTACTTCTTCATTGTGAATATCTTTTTTAAACAGCATAAAATGCATCTTTACACATGGACCTCACCAGATGGAATACACAGAAATCAAAGAGACTATATCTGTGGAAAGATATAATGGGAAAGCTCCATTATCAACATGGGCAGGGCAGACTGTAGAACACACTATCAATTGCTCATATGCAAATTAGGCTGAAGCTTCAGAAAATTAAAATGAGTCCATGAGAGCCAAAGTATGATCTTGAATTTATCTTACCTGAATTTTAGAGATCATCTGAAGAAAATATTTGATGTATTAGACACTAAAGACCGAAGACCAGAAGAGTTGTGGGATACCATCAAGAACATCGTACAGCAAGAAAGCAAAAGGTCATTAAGAAGACAAGAAAAAAAGGAAAAGATCAATATGGATGACAGAACAGGCTCTGAAACTTACTCTCCAGTGTAAAGATGCTAAAGCAAATGGACAAAATGTGGAAGTAAAAGAGCTAAAAAGAAATTTTCAAAGATCAGCTCAAGAAGACAAAGTCAAATATTATAACAAAATGTGTAAAGACCTGAAGTTAGAAAGCCAAAAGGGAAGAATATGTGCAGCATTTCTCAAGCTGAGGGAACTGAAGAGAAATTTAAGCCTCAACTTGAAATACTGAAGGATTCTATGGGTAAAATATTTAACTATGTAGAAAGCATCAAAAGAAGATGTAAAGAATACACAGAGTCACTGTATGAAACATATGATCAAGTAAGAAGTCAAAGGTGCATTGAAGTCATTAGCAAAGAACAAGTCTCTGGGAATTGATGAAATAAAAATTTAAATCTTTCAACAAACTGAGGCAGCATTGGAGGCACTCACTCATCTATGCCAAGAAATTTGGAAGTCAAATACCAGGCCAACTGACTAGAAGAGATCTCTATTTTTGCCCATTCCAGAGAGGTGGCCCAATGGAATGTGGAAATCATTGGGTAATATCATCGAGATCCCATATGAGTATAGTTTTACTAAAAATAATACAAATGGCTGCATTGACAGAGAACTTCCAAAGGTTCAAGTCAGATTCAGAAGAGGATGTGGAACAAAGGACATCATTTCTGACATCAGATGAATCAAGGCTGGAAGCAGAGAATACCAGAAAGATGTTTACCTGTGCTTTATTGACTTCCGATTGTGTGGATCATGACAAGCTATGTACAGCATTGTGAAGTATGAGCTTTCTGGAACACTTAATTGTGCTCATGAAGAACCCTTGCATAGACCAAGCGGTAATTATTCCAGCAGAGATTAACTATTACTTGACAGTAATAGTTTTAGAGGTTCATCTACACTCCATGGCTCCAAAACAGATGCCTGGAATTCATGAGAATTTGAAATTTTCTTCTGTATCTCTCCCCTTTTGATAAGGATACTTCTATGGAGTCTTTGATCACAATGTTCTGTAATGACAGCTAGGTACCACCTTATTCTTCTGGTCTCATCATAAAGGTGGCAGTAGCTCAAAGAGGCAATTAACCACATATTGCCCATCTTCTTAAAGGAGGCTTGTAAAAGATCTTCTTTTTAGACGATTTAGCAAAATTATTTTCTTTCTGATCATGTTTTATTGAAAATGTGGTCCACTGACAAGTCACAGGTACAAATATAAACATCGAGCATTTGCTACCAAATAATATGTGCTGTCGCTGTTAAGCGCCACCGAGTCAGTTTGGACTCACAGTGACTTTACACAGGGAATCCAAGGAACAGTTGGTGGGTTTGAACCACCAACATTGTGGTTAGCAGTCCAGTGCTTATCCTACAATACTACACAGGACTCTAAATAATAATATATCATATACCACACAATAATGTGTGACAGACTAGAATTAGGCTCTATAGTATTTCAACAGCTGATTTTTTTAGAAGTAGATTGTTAGAGCTTTCTTCCAAGGCAACCCTATTGTTGTTGTTATAAGTGCCGTCGAGCCGGTTCTGACCCATAGTGACCCTGTATAGGGTTTCTGAGGAGCAGCTGGTAAGCTTGAACTGCCAAGCTCACAATTCAAAGTGACTTTGCAGTCCAGGGCATTACCACAGTGCCACAGCAGGACTCCAAGTCAACTTTAGGTGGTCTTAAATCTTCAACCTTTTGGTTAGCAGCTAAGCATATTAACTGTTTGTGCCACCCAGGGACTCACCAAATAATACTGCTCTTATGCAAAAGGATAAAAGTATTCTGAGAGGCAATTTTAATAAGTTTCTGTAATTCAAATAAAATTGGAAGTGGTGCACATTAGTCCATCAAAGGCTCTAAGAAGTCCTGCAGTGATGAAACACTTCAATTTTTTAAACCATATTAGGCTGTAGAAGAGGCTGTTGAATATTATCAAAATAGAGAATGTAGTTATAACTCAGTTCTTTTCAAGTGTTTTTTTTAGCTATATATTCTTCTTTTCACTATTTTCATCTTTTAAATTGGAGAAACAATGATTTACTTGGAAGTGTTCTTTGCAGGTCATGTCTTCTCAGTCTTGCTGATTTGAAATGTTATATTTGAGGAATATGATGCTGAAAATATTTAGTGAGTTAATTTTCTCAGGAGAAGTAATAGAGAAATCTTCGTCTTCTAAAATACCAGCCATAAAATTCTCAATACCATACAGTTGATTTAAACTTTATTTTGAGAGCTTGTTAAACCTCAGCAACTATATTTTGCATTCTTTTTCTTGTTGTTGTTGTTTATCTAAAGCAATGTCTACGGCTGTGAAGTGTTTAAGGTATAAGTGTTTGTATTATAACACAAAACATTTCTTGTTATGTTGTTGTTAGATGCCATTGAGTCCATTCTGACCCATCAGGACCCTGTATTTCTAAGGAGCAGCTGGTGAGCTTGAACCACTGACCTTGCAATTCAAAATGACTTTGTAGTCCAGCACATTCTAAAACATTCTTTATTAATGACACCATTTTATCAAGGCTATTAATTCTGTCTTCCCACAATTATTTTCCTTTCCACAGTTCTGGGCTTGGACACCATTTATCTTTACCCTGTACCTTGTCCTATTCTATCTCCATACCCTAAATATATAACTAATCCAGTATTGATCTAAGGAGTTACTTCAGTCAATTCATTCCAGAGCCTTTGCTGTGAGTAGAAATACAACTGTAGCTCAGAGATTAAATATTTTCTATTTCTCTGTAATAGAGCTTTCAGAAGGAACCCTGGTAGCATAGTGGGTTGTGAGTTGGGCTGCTAACTGCAAGGTCAGTGTTTCAGATCTGCCAATCACTCCATGGAAGAAAAATGAGACTAGTTCCTCTCTCAAAGATTTACAGCTTCAGAATACAAAGTAAAGTGTTCTAATCAAATGTAAAATAGTATAATGAAATGTCCAAAGCAAGACAAAAGATATGAACAAGCTTGGTTTTATTCAAACTGAAAGAACATAAGGAAATACTCAAGGCTTGAGTTGTAATATAAAAGTGTTGATGGGCAAGATACTAAATGATGCAGGAAGCATCAAATGATGAAAGGAATGCACAAAGTAACTGTACTGAAAAGAATTCGTTGATGTCCAATCACTTCAGGAGGCAGATATGATCAAGAATTGATGTTTTTGAAGTAAGTCCCAAGTTGCACTTAAGGGATTGTTGTAAAACAAAACTCTAGGAATTGATTGAATACCAACTGAAATGTTTCAACAAATATATGAAATTCTGGAAGAGCTTATTTATTCATCTATGTCAAGAAATTTGGAAGATACCAGGCCAACCTAATGGAAGAGATTCACTTATCTTTTTGTTATGTGCCATCAAGTCAGTTCCAACTCATATTGACTCTGTACAGGTTTGATGATAGGTTTGAACCACTGACCTTGTGGTTTCTTCTCCAGTGCTTATCCTATAGTGCCATACCAGGACTCCAGGATGAGATCCATACATACTTATTCCACAGAAAGATAATCCAGTGGAATAAGGAAATTCTAGGACAGTATCTGTCTTAGTTAGCCAGTGCTGCTATAATACCACAAGTGGATGACTGTAACAATCAGAAATTTATTCTCTCACAGTTTAGGAGACTAGAAGTACAAATTCAGAAGGCCTGCTCTAGGGGAAGGCTTTCTCTTTGTTGGCTTTGGGGAAAGGTCCTTGTGTCCTTTAGCATCTGCACACCCAGTATTACTTGGAGATCTCCATACATCTTAGCATCAATCTTCTACTGGATTTAAGAATGTCATAGGACTGGAACCTCCACTCCAAAGGACATATTCTACTCCTGGTTATTCTATCTTGATAGTAATAGGTCTTTCTTCTTTTATATCTCAAAAGACATTGACTCAAGAAGCTACCAGATCCTGTAGATTGCATCTGGCCTCATTAACATCATAGAAGTGAAGATTTACAAACATAAGGTAACCACATTAGGACAGATCACATCATGAAATTGCATCATATTAGATCAGAGGTGATACCTATAATTGCTAAACAACTGAGAATCTTAGGCAAGCCATGTTGACACAAAACCTTAACTATCACAGTACCTTTGCAAGTAAAATCCTTTGCAAGTAAAATCATGCTGAAGATAATTAGAAGATGTTTGCAATAGTACCTTGACAGGGAAGTTGCAGAAATTCAAACTGGATTCAGATGAGAATACCAGATGGATCTTGGATGAAAGTAACAAATAGCAGAAATATTTTTTTGTTGTTGTAGTTAGTGCCATTGAGTTCAGTTTCTACTCGTAGTCATCCTCTGAAGGGTTTCTGAGGAGCAGCTGTTGAGTATGAACCACTAATCTTGTGGTTCAAGCTGACCTTTGAGTTCAGTGATTATTTTATAGTGTTTTACTGACTATGCAAAGACATTTGACTGTGTGGAGCATTACAAGTTAAGAATAACAGTCTGAATAATGACAATTCCGGAATACTTAATTGTCTCCATGTGGAACCTGTACATAGACCAATAGGCAGTTATTCAAACAGAACAAAAGGATATTTTGTGGTTTAAATTCAAGAACAGCATGCATCACGTCTATATCCTTTCACCATATTTATTCAATCTGTATGCTAAGCAAATAATCCAAGAAGTTGGGCTACATGAGAAAAACGTGGCAGCAGGATTGGAGGAAGGCTCATTAACAGTCTGCAATATGTAGATGATACAGCCTTGCTTGCTGCAGGTAAAGAGGCATTTGCTGATGAAAATCAAAGAATATAGCCTTTAGTATGGACTACAATTCAATTTGAGAAAAAAAACACAAAAAACCTTACAAACTGGGTTCATAAACAATGTCATGATAAATGGAGAAAAGAATAAAATTTTCAAGAATTTCATTTTACTTGGATCCATAATCAATGTTCATGGAAGCAGCAGTCAAGAAATGAAATGACATATTGCATTGGGCAAATCTTCCCCCAAACACCTTTTTAAAGTGTTAAAAAGCACTTTATTCAAGCCATGGTATTTTCAATCACCTCACATGAATAGGAAAGCTGGATAATGAATATGGAAGTCTGGAGAAGAACTGATGCCTTTTAATTATGATGTTGGCCAAAGAATATTAGATATATCACAGACTATAGAAGAGCAAATAAATTTGTCTTGGAAGAAGTACAGTTAGAATACTCCTGAAGATCAAGGATGAGGAGATTTCATCTCATGCACTTTGGACATGTTATTAGAAGAGATCGGTCACTGGAGAAGCACAGTATGTTTGGTAAAATAGAGGGTCAGCAAAGTATAGGAGAACCCTCAAAGAGATGAAATGACACAATGGCTGCAAAATGGGTACAAACAATGCAATAATTGCTAGGACGGTGCAGGACTGGACTGTTTTGTTCTTTCATGCATGGGGTCATGCTGTCTAACAACAACAACCATTTTTTATGGGAACTGATCATCAGATCTTTTCTTCCACAGAGTCGCTAGTGATTCTGAACTGTCCAGCTGCCAGTTAGTAACTGAGCACTTAACCACTGTACCACCAGGGCTCTCTTGATGAGTACACTGAGGAATAGCAACTATTTGATAATTATGTTGTTGTTAAGTGCCATTGAGTCAGTTCTGACTCATAATGATACTGTATAGATTTCTAAGGAACAATTGGTGGGTTAAAAATGCCAACCTTGCAGTCCTTTTTATTTTCCTGCACAAAGATAGGGGCCAAATCTTTTACTTAGCAACTTTCTCTTTAGAAGTGATTCAGTTTATTCCAGTTATTCTGATTGTAACAAATATATATATTTTGTTGTTGTTATGCTCCGTGGAGTCGGTTCCTACTCATAGCGACCCTGTACAAGGTTTCCAAGGCTGTAAATCTTTATGGGAGCAGAAAGCCTCATCTTTCTCCCACGGAACAGCTGGTAGTCTCGAACTACTGACCTTGCGGCTAGCAGCCCTATTCATAACCACTACACTACCAGAGCTCCTTTATATATATTCTTGATTTCAATTTATTAAGCAAACCAAAAAATGAAACCATCTGATATTATTATAAATACATATTTGTAATAGTTTTCCTTATTCTATGAAGAACTCCCTAACTATCTAGAAAAAATATATAAGTTGACCGAGTCAGTGACTCTTTCATGGATATAAATATTTTGGGAGAAAAGCAGTTTGAACTCCATAGTCTTTGTGCTCTGTGTATGAACATTATATCACAATTTGTGTAAAAGGAGAGTTGTAACAACATCAGTGTGATGGTTACTGAGCAGTTGGTTACTATTGCCTGGTAATTGTTTTTTCTAGTATAGCATTTCCACTTTCTTTTATTTTTAACAAAAGAAAATCATTTGTACTTATTTGGTTATCCATCTTTAGTCAGCCAGAGAGTAAGGTATGTTTAAAATTCCTGGGTAATGTTCTATATTTCAGTATGTCTGTTGTTCAGTTGAAAAGATTTTGTAAATTGTTATCAGTGGTCAGTGAGCAGCGTGTGTAAAACGTATTCAAATATAAAACTCAGAGCCCACAGAAAATTCTTCTGATTACTATCAGCAGTGATGTTTTAAAGAGCAGGTACTCTGAAACACTGAGGTTCCCCATACAACCAATATTAGAGTCCTCCACATTCTGTACTTTATCTCTTAATGACAACTATAAAACACTTGGAACCCTGGTATGGTGCTGTAAGACTATCATAGAATTGCTAACTGCAAGGTCAGAGGTTCCAACTCACTGCTGCTCCTTGAAAACACTAACCATTTGTTGTTAAGTGCCATCAAGTCGGTTCCAACTCATAGTGACCCTGTATAGGGTTTCCGAGGAGTGGCTGGTAAGCTTGAACCGCTGACCTTGCGTTTCAAACCAACCTTGCTGTCCAGTGCATTAACCCACAGTGCCACATGCTATTAGTAGAATGAACTGGATGACATTTAACAACATCAATAGAACATTATGGCTGCTTGGCCTAACTTCCTCTTTATAATCATCTAGTGAGAAAGTTCTAATTCCCATCTTCCACCACTGCCAGTTGCTATTGAGTTAGCTCCACCTCACAGCAACCCCATGTGTGCTACAATAGGATTATGCTCTATAGGATTTTCAGTAGTGGCTTTTTCAGAAGTAGCTTGCCACCTCTTTCTTTTGAGGCAGCTCTTGTTGGACTCGAATCTTCAACCTTTTAGTTAACAGCTTACTGCTTTAATTGTTTGCTCCACCCAGGGATTCCATCCCTGTTTTACAGATGAGAACACCAAGTTTATTAAATGCTGGTAACTTTCTGAAGGTCATTCAACTAGCAAGCAGCTGAGCTGCAATTCAATACATGTCTTTTGTCTCAAAACCTTAAGCTTTCGCCAGGAATGCATTTCTAAACAGAACAACCTGGTAGCCATTTTCCATTTAGAAAGTTCATTTTATTTATCCCGTTAAAATGTTATCATGAGCCTTACCTTATTAAAATGAATTAAATACCTTAAGAAAAACAGTACTACTCCATTGTTCACTTCCCTCCCTAAACTGTACAAAAAGAATCTGAGTGGATGGTAGGAGAGCCGTAGAGAGATCCATTTCACACTTTGTTTGCACTGCCTTTGGCATGTAAGGTCAGGCAAATGAGAGGCAACCACAAATCCTCCCATTTGACCACTTGTCCAAAGGTGAGGTGAAAAGGTTTAGTGGGAAAAGTTTGGCACTTTATCCTAAAACAAATATTAGAGATTATCTGTGGAATTAAATTATCCATATGTACATAGTCTAGGGAATTAACTCTATCTGAAATGGTGGATTATTGCAGAAATTGAAACTAAGCCCTTAAGGCACTCCTTTTACTTTGTTCTAGGTATTTTTTTACACAGACTTTTAGATTATCTTGGCTATTTTGCTGACTTCTTTTCAGTATGTTCCTATTCGGTATGTATTTGTGCATTGCTCCAGCTGGTTTGAACAATTTTTTAAAAAGTATTCCCCTGATAGCCCTAGAAGTAGACAAGTATTACTTGAAGGGGAAAAGGAGATTTCTATTAGGTTTGAGAGTCACAAGTGAACAGAAGAAATTTGAGAAGTATAAAATACTCCACAGACTGCAAATCCAAAACCAAAACATGTCTAACAAGGTTTTGACAAAATAAAAATCCCACTGGTTTTCCCCACATCTTTTCGTAAGCTTTACTTTTACTGAGTTATTCTTTGTATATATATATACAGAGAGAGAGAGAGAGAGAGAGAGAGAG
>NW_006408617.1:3392730-3400283 GCF_000296735.1 Chrysochloris asiatica
ATAGATAGATAGATAGATAGATAGATAGATAGATAGATAGATAGATAGATATTAAAGCTTGTGGTCTTCAAATCTAAAATTCACGGAGCCCTCATGTGTTACAGAGTAGAACTGCTCCATAGAGTTTTCTATAATCTTTATCAAAACCAGATTTCCAGGCTTTTCTTCAGTGGTGCTTCTGGGCAATTTTGAACCACCAACTGTTATGTTAGTAGATGATTCCAAACCATTTTTACCCTGCAGGTTTCATATATATAAAATTCATAGCATAAGCTGCAAGAAAATCCCCTTGTAATCAACAAGAGTCAAGAGCCATTGAAACAAAGGGAGATGAGGATTAGAATTAGCCTGAGTGTGATCTCTATGAAGTGAGGTCAGATATACCTCCACTTTCCCACTTTTTTCTTTTTTTTTTTTAACCATTTCTGACACCAGCTGTCTTCTCCACAGCACTCTTAGATTTCTCTGCTGGATTTGATCATTTCTTGTAATCACCACATAGAACTCACAGACCATAGTTAGGATGATTTCATTGATTAGGGAAGTAACAGTTTACCATTTGGGATCAGGATCAACTTGAAAGGAACAAAATGCAGCCATGACAGCTTCCAGCGTCTTCTCTGCTCTGCCTTCAGGAAGGTGACCCTTTGTTTGGCTGGGTCTGCTGTGAGTCCTCCTTTTGACCATCCCTGTTGCTGGGCCTTCTCTTTCAGCCTCGTCCCTGCTCAGAATAGTGTTATAATTCTCCACTGACATATGGCCAGAGGTACCACACTTGACTAGCAAGCTCCCTGCACAAAGATGCTCAGCTCTCTCTTGCTGGTGAGCTGTTCATAATGCTGCCACAGGACTTTGCTGTGGTTGCCACTGACTCTCATTGCTTTTTGCTGTCTCCAGTGTTGTGGCTCTCTCTTCTCTTTCCTCTGTCTAGGAAATTCTCAGTATGCAGACCCCAGTTCAAAAGACATGCTCTGCTCCAGACTCTTTCTGCTTCTTTCTGGTAGTTAGGTCCCCTTCATATCCTCTTAAGGACCTCATATAGGTCCTCACAGGGTTTCTGAGGCTGAAAATCTTTATGGGAGCAGAAAGCCTCATCTTTCTCCTGTGGAGCAGCTGGTAGATTTGAGCTACAGTCCTTGTAGTTAGCAGACCAGCTCATAATACACTATGCAGCCAGGGCCTTCATATAGGTCCTTATGTGCCTAGCAAGGTAGCATTAACAACCCCCTGTATAGACAGCAATCACTTAATTTGTAAAATGTGACATTTACATAGTGGTGTCCTGGTGTGATGCTGCAGGGTAAGCACCAGACTGTGAACTACAAGTTGATGGATCAAACTCACCAGCCACTCCTCAGAAATCCTCTACAGAGTCACTGTGAGTAGAAACCAACTTAACTGCACTGAACATCAACAACATTTATATAGTAGAATGATCAATGCTTGCAAGGTACATGAAATAGACCAATCACAGGACAAGATGTAGCCCAACCAATTATTTTTGGCAGAATTTTAAACTCAAAGACAAAGAGGTCATGTATAAAGAGAAACCCATGGCATTCACCCTTCTTTTAAACATATTATTTGTTAGAATTATATGCTACTATATTGCTCACAAATTAGATAAATTCAACTTCTCTCAATAAGTCTCAGTTTGACAATATGCCCCCAAATGGAGGGGAAACTCTAAAATAGGTATCTGAGAGATTTACTAGAAAAATTACTCTCCTCATTCCTGAATGAGTTACTTAAAAGAAATGATCCAGGTGTCTGGAAAAATGGTTAAAATATTGTTTAAAAACATTATACATTTTAAGTGGCAAAAAAGCTAAAATAATTTGTCTTCATTTTAATTTAAACCACATCATAAATATTTATCTATTGTGAAAATGTTCAACTATAAGATATTTCTAAAGTCCATTTTCATTTCCATAAAATAAGGAACTCAACACAATGTAGCAGTACTTTTTGACTTTCCATAGGCATCCTGGTGTGGCAATGTAGGCTAAGCATTAGCCTGCTAACTGCAAAGTTGGCAATTTAAACCCGCCAGCACTCCTTGAAAACCATATACCTCTATGGATCAGAACCCACTCAACAGCGCTTAATGACAACAACATAGTGAGCAGGGTAGGATGATATGATTGGTACAATTGTACTGTGTCCATCCTTTACCACCTTGGACCTATTTAAGTGAAAAGGAATTGAGACATAGAGTCCTGGGTCTCATTCTGAAATAAATTTGTAAAAATTACATGTGAATCAGTGATTAAGAGTGAAATGGCTACATTTTGTGGTCAAATACAAATAGAAGAGCACCTTTATCTAATAATGCAAAATATAGGTATTTCTAGTTATTGCTGAGTGTGAATTTTAGTGCCTGTCTAAGATGGAAATTTGAGTTATATTCAAGACTCTTTCACTGACTGTCATTCATTCACTCATTATTCTTTCTTTGAACAAAAGTGCAGTACTGTATACTTGACTAAGAAATGGGTGTCTGCTGGTAAGGTGAATTCTAAGGCAGTTTTATGATTTCAGTTTTGTTTTCAGAATGACTTAGATGACTTGTTAAAACAGATTTATACACTCACTTCCCAAGATTTTTTATGCAAAATATCTACGGTGGCCCAAGAATTTGGTTCTAAAACAAATTCCCAAGTGAGGCTGAGAAATAGATATTCAAAATTATTTATGAATCTTTCCAGGAGTTAAACATTTTTCAGGGATTGCTCAGTGCCAATTGATTAAACAATGAAAGTACACAGATAAGAATGATAAAACCTTGGAAATCTATTGTAAATTCTTATTGGTTAGCTATTCTAGGCCCGGTGTAAGAAGTTTGCCACTGACTAATTAAAAAATAAGATCAGAGATTATTTTATTTTGATTCTTCGAGAGAAATTTTAAAAGGAGCTCTGGTAGCGTAGTGGTTACCAGTTGGGCTGCTAACCTCAAGGTCAGCAGCTTGAAATTATTAGCCGTTCTGAGGGAGAAAGATGAGGTGTTCTGCTCCCTTAAAGATTTACAGCCTTTGAAACCCTATACAGGGTCATTATGAGTTGGAACCGACTCCATGGGACACCTCCACCACCACCACCAGAGACTTTGTTGGAAGAAAACACCCTGAGAATCTAAATACTCAGGCCATTGAGACATCTATGACAGTTCTAATGAGCTCATTTCTACTGAGTAACCAATGTAGCTTCACTGACACATTTAAATATTGCAACATATGTATGAGGGATAGGCTAGTAAATACCTCATTCTCACATTTCATTGAGTTTTAATATGTAATATATTGGGTTCCACTTTGATTGTAGTGTTATGCAAGTTTTCCATTAATTTATGTATATATTATATCTGTGTGGTGTGTGAGCACATTAGAAAATATATTAAAACTATAATCATTACTATAGTTAAAAATGGAGTCCTGGTGTGGTGCTGTGGGTTAATGTGATGGACTGCAGAGTTGGTTTGAACTGCAAGGTCAGCAATTTCAGCTTACCAGTGCTCTTGGGAAACCCCATACAGCGTTGCTATAGGTTGGAACCCACTCGACGGCACTTAACAACAACAACATAGTTAAAAACAGTGAAAAAGTTACTATAAATAAGTTTTTAAATATAACACAGGAAAATCATTCCATACGTGCCATTTGGAATATTCTAGAAGGAGAACCAAAGCTTCCAAATTAGTTAGCTGGTTATCACCCTTACAAATGAATAATATAACTAAATATTAATTTTTATTGCTATTTCCCATATAAAATATTTATACTATGCAAATTTTCATGTTCAAATATTTCTTTTAAAATTAATTTAATAAAATGTTTGTGTTCCTTTTCCATGTAAAGTTCTTGATTGCCTCATAAAATGATGCAGTAGATAGAGGTCATTTCACCAGAGGTGAAAGGGCATAAAATATAATTTTTGAGAATAAAAATTGAACAGTTTGTGCTCAACTTCAATTTCAGTCAGACCGTGTATTGGTAGTTAGCAGAAAAAAGCAAGAAAATAATGAACATTTTTATTATTTAAGACAGGATAGTAAAATGTTAAATAGCTTTTCAGTTTATTTATTTCGTTTTCCTGGAATACTGTAATTTCAAGGACATTGAACATAAAAATTATGTCACTATTCTTTTTGTGATACAAAATTTTGACTCTATAAAATAAAAGGCAAAATCTCATTCTTATGATGATGATGATGTTGTTGTTAAGTGCTACAGACTCTACTCAACTCATAGCAACTTGATAGTTTTGAAGGAGCAACTGGTGTGTTTGAACTGCTGACCGTGTGGTTAGCAGCCCAGTACTTATATTACAGTGTTACACCAGGACTCCTTCCTATGATGATAACCTTTTTAAATTTACAAGTAGTTTGGATTCCTGCTTTTCCAAAACATCACTTTAGTCATTGCTTAATTTGATATATAATCTGAATTCTCAGTAGTATCTTAGTTTGTAAATTCCTAGAAAATAGGATTTATACATCTATCAATGCTTATCTTTGTGTCTTGCATTTAGTAAGTGTTTGACAAATCTTTGTTAATATATTGATTGTAGTTAGGATAGGAAGACAACTGGGAAAAATCAGAGCTTCATTGTTAATTCTGTGCTAACCAATTGACTGATTTCTAGGGTTCACTTTCCTCATCTATCAATTAAAGGAATGAGAACAAATGGTCTCTAAAGTCCTTCTCTAAAGACCCCCAGTGAGATGAACTGGCAGAATGGCAGCATCAATGGGCTCAAGTGTGGCAACAATTGTGAGGTTGGCTCAGGACCAGGCAGTGTTTTGTTCTGTAGTGCATAGGATCGCTATGAGTCAGTACCAACTCCATGGCACCTAACAACAATGTTGTTATTGTTGCTGTATTTTATATATTCTATAGTCTTTCCACAAAAATAAGATGCGAATTCAGAAAGCATAAATTGGAATAGCCTCTTTTTGATATGAACTCCCTTCTTTCTGGTTCTTCTCTTCCTTACTCCTACTATATCCAGTCTTCCGTCTTAAGAAGACTGTCAGTCTCTTGATTTCTCCCTTTCCACGGAATCTATGCACTCTAATCAGCATAATTTTTGTTTCACCAAACCTACAACTCTTGTAATAACATTTAAACGTCTATCTTTCTGCCAAACTGCTCTTCAACAATTCAGAACTGCTCATTTGGCTTAAGCATTGAGGTCTTAAGGACTATTAGCGAAGAGTTGCATTAGCTTGCGTAAATTACTGCTGCATGGGTGTTCCAGGGACCCTCAGAGGGTTTACATTACTACCTAGAAATCTGTTTACATTATATCACTTCAGCCACACAGTAGCTATGATAAACTTTCATTATCTGTCTTAGCTATCTAGTGCTGATATAATAGAAATACCATAAGTGTGTGGCTTTCAAAAAATAGTAATTTCTTTTCTTACAATTTAAGAGGCTAGAAGTCTGAATTCAGAGTGCCAGTCAGTTCTAGGGGAAACTTTCTTACTCTGCTGACTCTTGAGGAAGCTCCTTTGCTCCTCAAGTTTCTGCTCCTTGGATGATCTTCATGTGATTTGGCATCTGTCTTCCCCCATCTGTATTCATTTACTTGCTTATTTAATTTCTTTTATATTTCAAACTGGATTGACTTAAGACATGCTGTACACTCATCCTAACTTATAAATATAACAAAGACTGCCCATTTCCAAAGGGATTATAACCACAGGTATAGAGGATAGGATTTGCAATACTTATTTTAGGGAGACACAATTCAATCCATAACATCACCCTTGGTGATTTTTGTTCCTTATACTAAATGATCTAGCCTCTTCATGAAAAATAAATCCAACATGGTGTTCCTCAATTTCCCATTCTCCCACCAACAAATTCATCTTTGTTTGTTTCCTCATATCCTACAAAAAAACACGCAACAACAACACATGAACTTCTTTTCACTAAGTTTTGTTTTGTTTTGTTTTGTTTTTAAATTTAAATAGACTCTGTTACAAAACCCACTTGGTTCTATTTCCTACATAACTCCTGAAAAATTCATCCCAGTCTCCCTTCCTGCTTACATGGGTAAGAGTGTCCCTCATTATTTATTCCTTGACTATGGCCATAATGAATTTTGCTCAACATGTACAGTTAGCATATTACTGTATGGTCAGTGTCTTGGTTCCAAAAGCCTGAATCTTTAATTTAAAAACATTCAGTGCTTGTTGTGAATTGAATTATGTCACCTCAAAAGACATAACATGAAGTTATGACATCATTCCTCTGCAGAATAAATACTGTCATTTCATTGGCATGTGTATCTATTGTGTATTTTGAGAAAATAAGAGATGTCCTTCAGAAATGAATACTAAAGGCAAATTTGTAAATATGTAAGTATTGCAATCCAAATGCCACAGACTTGCCTAGCCTTAATGCTCAGATATTTGTGATTCAATCACCACCTACTTGGTTTACAAATGCTCAGAGTTTTATAAAGTTATCTTTCCTAAATATGAATGGTCCTTTTGACACTAACCTTAACTGTTGATGAACTTGAAAAATTCAACAACCTGCCACCCAATCAAACTAGATTTTAGGTATGCATCGTTTTGTCCTGGTTGCTTCCATATGTGATGCTCAAAGAGACTTCAGCTGGAAAGTTAAGGCTATTTCCAGTAATAAAATTAATTATCATAATTATAAGAGTCCTAGAATAGATTTGTTATTATCGCCCAAAGTTGCAGTTATAAAGCGTACACCCAGGTTAGACTCAATAGTCCTATAGAGGTTGTAGCATACATTGAAATTCTCACCCAAATCCCACTTCATTGAGGACTGTCCACCTGTGGGGGGTACAGTCAGCAGACAGCATCCAGCTATCAGCACCTTCAGGGTTTGTTTCCCCTGTTGAGAATTTCGTAGACCAATCTTAGCAATCTCAGGGCCGCCTGTGATTATGGAAATCATTGGTGTGCAGTTTCAACTCCAGAGTTTCCAGTTTGGTGGACCAAGACCTTGTCTGGCTTTTGACATAATTAAAGTTCTCCTGTTACCCCCAATCCTGCTTCCTCCCCTTAATTTCTTTAAAGGATGTTAATTCCTAATAAGCACTTTGCATTAAAATGCTGTTTTAGAGTTTGTTTCCAGAGAACTCTACCTGTACAGAGATTATGTGCCTACTCCCTCTGACAGCAAGCACCTAGAGGTGGATCGCCCCTATTTCCTCAATAATTAACATTTTACAAGAAGAGGACCCCCGCTGGTCTTCAGTATCTTGTTCACCTCACCAACTCCTCAAGGAACTCTCTTTCCACATGCCCAAGACTAGTTCTTTCAATGTGCTCAGGCCGTGGAACACAAAAGCTGGCAAAAGTTGCTTTCTTCAAAAAATTGTTCCTTTCTACCTCACATCTTCTCATGTTCGAGAAAGATAAAGTCCATCTAAAAACTTTGCAAGACTGAGTCCTGAGGAAAGAAAAATACGTTGAGAACAAATCAAATGTTATTATCTTTAAAAATTACCCTATCTAGATGTTTTGTAGCAAGGAGGGGAGTGATTAACTTTTCAGTCTAGAAG
>NW_006408617.1:3400938-3415938 GCF_000296735.1 Chrysochloris asiatica
GTAGTTAAGACTGCTTCCGTAAAACTTTACAGCCTCAGAAACTCTAAATAGGGTCACTATGAGTCAGAATCCATCACAGTGAATTTGATGTTGGGTTTTTCCAATATCATATTTATGTTTAAGAAAGAGAACTCTGGTAACAGAATGTTACTAAGAAAAAGCTTAGTTTTCAGTGTGAGTATATTGGATGGGTAGAGTCTAAGGTGGGATTGTAGAATTATCACATGAGGAATTCTACTGAATCAGAGTAAAATGGCGAAAGAGTCTTTGTGGTCAGAACAGCTTCCACAATTAGTATAGAAAAAACTGTTCATGTCCTAGTGACTCCTGTCTCCAACATTTAACTATGACATTGGAGGGACCTAAGAGATGGCATGAGCTAGCACTAAAAGAGAGGCAACTAAGCAGATGTTGTTGTTATTAGTTGTCTGTCCGGGTAAGTGGACCATGACTCATGGTGACCCTGTGTCCAAGGGAATCATGCTTTGCCTAGTCCTGTGGCATCCTCATGATCGACTGTGGGTCAGACCACTGTGATCTATAGGGTTTACATTGATGATTGCTGGAAGTAGCTTGTCAGACCTTTCTTTTGAATCTGGAAGCTTCACTGCTACCTGCTCAGCATTATAGCAACACCCAACCCTCTGATGGCACATAGGTGGTGAACTGGCTGGTAACTGAATCTGAGTCTCCCTCTTGTAAGGTGAGAATTTTACCCCTGAACAATCACCATCCGTACTATAGAACACAGTGCATCTAAAAGCTAACGAATATAGAATTTGTTGTTGTTGTTGTGTGCTGTAGAGTTAGTTCTGACACCTAGCGACCCTGTATAGAGTTTTCAATAGTGGCTGGTGGGCTTGAGCTATTGACCTTGCAGTTACCACTTCAGTGCTTATCCTATGTTACCACCATGCGACACGTAGTACATGTAAAAGCAAGATAACTAGATATTCTGATGGACTGAAAAAAGAACTGAAATTTTCCAACTTCAAAAAAAAAAATCTTCAAATAAAAGATAGAGACTCATTTTCTAAAACATGCTATTCTCTCAGGAGAAAAAATAACTGATGAATATTCTATTTCATCATCATCTGGGATCAGATCAGATCAGGAATGGGTTCTGCAATCTTTTGACATCATTACATTAACAAAAAGATAAAGCTTTTGACCCCAAATGAAATTTTTCCCCCTGTCATTTAAATATTAGCCATTAAATATCTGCTTCCTGGAACCTGAAATGAATACTCCAGATATCTTGGAAATATATATGAAACACACAATTTTCATTCCCAAAATGTCTTATTAAAAAAGCATAGCAGATACTAATATGGTCATTTATACCTTTTCAGTGTTAATTGCCCAATACAGCTTTCATAATGTAAAGGTTATTTTAAAGCAAATATTTCGGTATAATTTCAGGGCTACTAATAGTACTATAAGTAGTTCTGGTAGTGTATTGGTTATGAATCGGGCTGCTAACGTCAGGGTCAGCAGTTCCAAACTACCAGCTGTTCCTCGGGAGAAAGATGAGGCTTTCTGCTCCCGTAAAAAATTACATCCTCAGAAACCCTGTACAGGGTCACTATGAGTTGGAAACTACTCTACGGCACATAACAACAACAACAATAGTACTATATGGAGCTCTGGTAGCATCATGGTTATGAATTGGGCTGCTAACCTCAAGGTCAGAAGTTCAAAACTACCAGCTGTTCCACAGGAGAAAGGTGAGGGTTTCTGCTCCTGTAAAGATTTACAGCCTCGGAAACCCTCTACAGGGTCACTATGAGTTGTAACCAACTCCATGGCACACTACCACCACCACCAATAGTACTATAGGATAAGCACTGGACCGTAAGTTTGGCAGTTCAAACCCACTAGCTGTTCCTCGAAAACCCTGTACAAGGTTGCTGTGAGTCAGAACTGACTTGATAGCACTTAACCACAAAAATAATAGTAGTGTTAAAATATTGGAGAAGATTCAAAACAACAAATTTACATGTATAATTCTTGAGTTTAAGGACTTCAATTTTTAATATTTCTTTCTTGGTTGAAGGGTTCGCTAATATTCTCCATTCCATATCCACGTAAGTGTGATGCTGTAGGATCAGCACTGGACTGCTAACCACAAAGTCAGTGATTCAAACCACCAACTAGCTACTCCTTGGGAATCCTATACAGGATTGTTTTGAGTCAGAAACAACTTCATGATACTTAACAATAACAGCAGCATGTCAGTCTAATATAACTGTAGAGATAGAGAGATGTTTGAATGGAAGATTTTAAGGGGTCAGGACTGAAAATTGTGCATATAATTTTCATTCACATTCCATTGGCTACATTTCAGTTTTATGGAGATGACTAATTATAAAGTAGGCTGTAAAATATAATCTGTATATTCAGTAGAACGAGGAAATAAGTGTTTTATCCATATGGCAGTCTTTGTCATGGACAAAGGTGGTTTCAAGGACCAATAATACCACTCACCTGCTATATGAACTTGTTCATAGTGTTCAGTTTCTTGCTTTATAAAACAGTAATAGCATCAACTCACAATTTGTATGTTTGTTGTATGGATTAAATGTAATTTGCAGAGTGTACTTAGCTCAGGACTTGGTATATAGGCACTACTCAGTAAAAGAAGCTGATGGCTCTGTGAGAGGAAAATTCTTAGGTACATTGTTTTGGGTATTATGGTGGGAGTTATCAGATGCAAGATCAAAAATTGCCAACCAAAATCATAAACAAGGTACAAATCAGAATGTAGGTTTAGATTATTATTATTGAGAGATAATAATGAGAGTTGATAGCTTTGAGCACTAACCGGATAGTCTGAGTAAGAATGCTGAATCCTTCCTTAATCCCCTTACAACTAACTGATGACTGATCACATCAGGTTACATCATGGGTTATACATAACTGCCAAACCACTGGAAATCATACTTCTGCCTAATTGACACATTAGTTTTTTGAGGGAGTCACATTCTATCCTTTGCCCCAACCAAAAAATGTATGTCCTTATCACAAGCAAAACACATTCACCCCATTATGTCAACTCCAATACCAAATTCCATCCTGGGACAAGATTCTTCTTCATCTGTGACTAGGTTGCCAGTTATCTTCTTCCAAGCACAATGGTGGAACAGGCATAGCTAGATAGCCCCTATATAAAGGAGCAAAATTGAAAAGAAAGAAAGAAAGAAGTAATGACAGACAATAAGTAAGTCAAAATCCCATCAGAGCAAATCACTTTAGCTTTCAAGCAATGCCTCTACCCTCCAGACTCTGGCTTTTTTGCCGTATTTTCTGGATTCTGAGTAGAGGACCACTGAGATGGCAACTTTGCTCCTTCAGATTTGTGCGGCCCCATTCTCTTAGTTCAATTGAGTGACTACCTCACCCCCTTAGCCCCAGCAAGTCATAATGTTTCTTAACCTTGGGCATGGCAGTACTTTGTCCCCTTCACCCCCCACCACACACACCCCTCAGGTTTGGGGTACTGAATCCAGCCCCATCTCCCTGGCATTCATGAATGCAAGTACCGTAATCTGGAACCAAGTTGGAGATGATCTGATTTTGAAGGCCAGGAGGTTGTAGTCCTCCACTTTGAGACTCAAGAAGCTATGGTTCCACCTTTGAGACCACAAAGGTCATGATCCTACCCTTTGAGATGGAGGCAGCTCTGCTTCCTGTGTTTCTTGTTTCTTCCACTTCTGTTTCCTTGTGCCTAATATAAAGCACTTTAACTCTGCCAGGAAGTGCTGACCTGAAGGCGCTCAGTTCTCTTGCTCCATGGGTCATCAAACCAACCTTTGTTAAGATGCACCCTGCTCCACCAGAAAGCTTCTTGCCTGAAGATACTCAGCTCTCATGCTCCTTGGGTTGATTTCCAAGCAGTACTGCACTGGTGTGGCTCTGCTGTTGCCATTTCTCTGCTATTGTTTCCCACTATCTGCACCATCTCTGGTGTTACAGCTCTTCTCACTTACCTCTCTACCCTCCCCAGAATTTCCTTTAATGTCTATAATTCTATCAACAATCTCTTAAGGCAATATAGGCTTTATTCTGAGGCACTTTAAGACTCTTCCAGCTTTGGTACTCAGTACTCAATCCCAAAACTGCTTCCACATTGTAGGAATGCATTACAGCAACACCCCACCACCAATACCAATTTCTCTTTTAGATACCTGGTGCTGTTATGACTGAAATACCACAAGTAGTTGGGTTTTTTTTTTTTTTTTTTAATGTTTTATTGTTAATTATGTGATAGTTTACATGGGAGAATATTAGTTTTACATTCATCCTATCGTATATTGTTTCATTGCCATGGTTACAATCCCCTCTATGCATCATCAACCAACCAGAGGGTATACACTACAAACCTGGCCCCCAGTCATCAGCACATGGCCCCTCTCCCTCTATGTGTCTAAAGTCCCCAACACTTCATCTCTCCAAGTCATCATCTTTGCCTCCATCTCAGGCATCACCGCTTCTCCAGGTAGAGTCCCGCTCTCCACTCTTCTCCCTTGATGGTCTTAGGGACCTCTGCTCTCAGGCTGAAAAGTTAATCACTCCCCTCCTTGCTACAAAATGTAAGTAGTTGGATTTAACAAACAGAAATTTAATTGCTCACAATTTAGGATGCTGGAACTCTGAATTCAGAGCGCTAGCTTCAGGGAGGATTTTCATTCTTTATCAGCTCCAGAGGAAGGTATTTGTCTTTCAGCATCTGTGGGGCTGGTGTCCTTGGAGATCTACTAGTGTCTTGGTATCAATCTTTTCCTGAATCTAGGAGGTTCTCAGTGCAGGAACTTCAGGTCCAAAGGATGCACCAGATCTTATTTCTCGATGGTAGCCAGGTTCTTTCTCTGGACACTTCTCTCTGCTTTTATTTCTTGTATGATAAAAGGTAATATAAGTCATACCTCAGGGGAACTCTCCTTACATTGGGTCAAAGCTGGGACCTGAGTAAGGGTATTGCATGCCACCCTAACCCCTTTCCAACAGATTGTCTGATAACATTCAATCACATCATGGAGGGTGATTATAGCATTCCAAAACTGCCAAATGACATCATTACAGAACTGCCAAGCTACTTTGAATCATGGCCAAGCCTAATTTTTACATAATTTTGAGGAATATAATTCAATCCATGTCAGAAAGAAAATTTAAGATCCAGAGACATTTTTTTCCCCCCTGAATGATTGCTTAGCAGCATGGAAGTAGAAGGAAAATGAAAATGACAATAGATAATTTTCCTAAAGTAACTTCTCTCCAGTGGACATTGATATACCTAGGGGGGAAAAAAAAATGTTTGAATGCTGCAACATATTTCAAGATTGATAATACCTCTCTCTCTTTTTTTTTTTTAACTCATGAACAGAAGCAACCAGCATCATTACATTTTGTCAACGATAACCTGTATTCTGTTAAAATAGTTTTGCTCTATTTTTAAGACAGCATCTTTATTGACATTTATAGGCCTATATGCACATGTCCGCAACTCAGACATGTCAACTTTTCATACTGTGGTGGCTTGTGAGCGGCTGTGATTCTGGAAGCTATTCCATGAGTATTTTTAATACTAGCGGGGTCACCCATGTTGGACAGGTATCATATGAGCTTCCAGATGAATACAGACTAGGAAGAAGGAGAGACAAACTACTTCTGATTTTTCAGTCATGGGAAACTGTATGAATAATAGAGAAATATTGTCAGATATAGTGCTGGAAAATGAGCCCCTCAGGTTGGAAGGCACTCAAAATGCGACTGGGGAAGAGCTGCCTCCTCAAAGTAGAGTTGACCATGATGACGTGGATAAAGTAAAGCCTGCAGGACCTTCATTTGCTGATGGGGAAAAACTCAACATGAAGAGAAACACCTGTAAACATCCATTAATAGTTAGAACTTGGAAAGTATGAAATATGAATCTAAGAAAATTGGAAATTGTCAAAAATGAAATGGAACACATAAACATCCATATCGTAAGCATTAGTGAACTGAAATGCACTGGTATTGGCCATTTTGAAACTGACAACCACATGGTTTGCTATGCTGGGAATGACAAGTGGAAGAGGAATGGTGTTGCATTCATTGTCAAAAAGAACATATCCAGCTCAGTCATGAGATACAAATACTGTGATAGGAAACCATTCATGCACATACAGAGAAGATCAGTTAATACCACTATTATTCAAATGTACACACCAACCACTAAAGCCAGTGAGGATGAAATAGAAGAATTCTACCAACTTCTTCAATCTGAAATTGATCAAACATGCAGTCAAGATGTATTGATCATTAATGGTGATTGGAATACAAAGGTTGGAAACAGAGTGGAATGATAAGTAGTGGAAAATATGTCCTTGGTGATAGAAATTATGCTGGAGATTATATGATAGAATTCTGCAAAGCCAATGATTTGTTCATTTCAAATACCTTCTTTAAACAGCATGACATACCAGATGGAATCCACAGAAATCAAATTGCCTACATCTGTGGAAATAGACAGTGGGAAAACTCCACATCATCAGCTAAAACAAGGCTAGGGGCAGATTGTGCATTGCTCATATGTAAATTGAAACTGAAGCTGAAGAAACTGAAAATAAATCCACAAGAGCCAAAATGTGACCTTGAATATATCCCACCTGAATTTAGAGATCATCTGAAGAATAGATTTGATACATTAGACACTAAAGACTGTAGACCAGAAGAGTTGTGGGATGACATCAAGAACATTATAAAAGAAGAAAGCAAATTGTCATTAAGAAGACAAGAAAGACAAAGTAAAATATTACAAAAAAGACAAAGTAAAATATTACAGAAAAATGTGCAAACATCTGGAGTCAGAAAACCAAAAAGAGAGAACACGCTCAGCATTTCTCAAGCTGGGGGAACTGAAGAAAAAATTCAAGCCTCGACTTTTGTTATTGAAGGATTCTCTGGGGAAATTATTGAATAATGCATTAAGCATCAAAAGAAGATGGGAGAAATACACAGAGTCACGGTACCAAAAGGAAATGGTTAATGTTCAACCATTACAAGAAGTAGCATATAATCAAGAGCCAATGATACTGAAGGAAGAAGTCCAAAGCACATTGAAGGAATTGGCAACAAACAAGGATCCAGAATTGATGGAATACAAATTGAAATCTTATAAGAAAGTGAGGCAGCACTGGAGGCACACATGCATTTATGCCAAGAAATTTGGGAGACAACTATCTGCCCAACTGATTGAAAGAGATCCGTATTTGTGCCCATTCCAAAGAAAGGTGACTCAACAGAATGCAGAAATCATTGGACAATCTCTTTGATATTCCATGCAAGTAAAGTTTTACTAAAGGTAATACAGAAATGGCTACAAGCATACATTGACAGAGAACTTCTAGAGGTTCAAGCAGAATTCAGAAGAGGACATGTAATAAGGGATATCATTGTTGATGTCTGATGGATCTTGGCTGAAAGCAGAGAATACCAGAAAGTGTTTACCTGTGCTTTATTGACTATGCAAAAGCTTTTTGATTGTGTGGATCATGACAAGCTATGGACAACATTGCAAAGTATGAGTATTCTGGAACACTTAATTGTGCTCATGAGGAATCTATACCTGGACCAAGGGACAGTTATTCAAACAGAACATGGGAACACTGAATGCTTTAAAATTAAGAAAGGTGTGCGACAGGGTTATATTCTTTTACCATACTTATTCTACCTGTATGCTGAGCAAATAATCAAAGAAGCTGGGTTATATGAAGAAAAATATGGCATTAGGATTGGAGGAAGACTCATTAACAACCTGTAATATGCAGATGATACAACCTTGCTTACTGAAAGTGAAGAGGACTTAAAATAATAATGAAGATCAAAGAGCACAGCCTTCGGTATGGATTGCTTCTCAATATCAAGAAAAAAAAAAAAAATCTTCACCACTCAACCAATAAACAACATTCATCAATGAAGAAAAGATTGACATTGTCAAGGACTTCATTCATCTTGGATCAACCATCAACACTCATGTTGATCAGCAGTCAAGAATTCAACAGCAGTTGAACAATCAGCAGTCAAGAATTCAAACGATGTATTGCATTAGGCAAATCTGATGCACAAGAAGTAGTCAAGAATTCAAATGATGTATTACATTAGGCAAATATGCTGCACAAGATATTATTAAAGTGTTGAAAAGCAAAGATGTCAGCTTGAGGAGTAAGGTGCGCCTGATGCAAGCCTTGGTATTTTCAATTACCTCACATGCATGCGAAAGCTGCACAGTGAATAAGGAAGACCGTGGAAGAATTGATGCTTTTGAGTTACGTTGTTGGAGGAGAATATTGAAAGTACCATGGGCTTCCAAAGAACCAACAGATCTGTCTTGGAAGAAGTGCAGCCAGAATGCTTCGTGGAGGCCAGGATAGCCAAACTTTGTCTATCATAGTTCAGACATATTGTCAGGAGTAAGGTGGCGTGTCATAGAAAAAGAGGAAGACCCCCAGCTAGATAGATTGGCAAAGTGGCAGCATCACTGGGCTAAAGTGTGGCAACAGTTGTTAGGTTGGCCCAGGACCGGGAAGTGTTTCACTGCTATGAGTCGGCACCTCAGTGGCACCTAACAACAATAACAATAACAACATGCACCTGTCACTGCCTTCTTTTACATTTCAAATTTATAATGAAATGACATGAACAACAACAACTTTAACACAAATACTTCAGGGAAGATATGCTCGCTATTTGCAGTGGGGTAGAAGTGCTGTAGCTAACGGGACCATGCGGTAACCCTCTTGAGCTGTAGTACGGATAGATATATCCCTGTGGAAAGTAGCAATTACCTACAATCTCCCTGATCTGAAGTAATCCTTGCTACATGAGTCTCACATTGTAAGTGATGAGGCCCACTGTTTGCTGAGTCTAAAACCAAATGATCTTTCACAAGCAAAATTTAAACTTGAAATAGGATTCTCTGGCTCCTGATTCTGAGTCTATTTTTTTCGTGTACTTTATACATTCCCAAATAAGGTTTGGGCTGGCTACAGATGGTGCTGGTGTATAATGAGAAGGCCTCTGAAGCTGCTCCAATTCCCAAGGGAGGATTCAGTAATGGAACTAACTATGTATTGTCCACCTTATATACTAGATTTAATTTCGGACTATTTGCCCAACTGTGTTTGTTTATTTCTCAGCACTGGAGGACTTCCATTAGCTCCAGGCTGATTGAACACAGACTATGGAATAAGAAGGAACAGAACATTTTTTCCTCCTGAATGCTGATGTAATCCCTTTTCTTTTACTGACAACTGAGTAATGTT
This sequence comes from Chrysochloris asiatica, assembly GCF_000296735.1. Lineage (NCBI taxonomy): Eukaryota > Metazoa > Chordata > Mammalia > Afrosoricida > Chrysochloridae > Chrysochloris > Chrysochloris asiatica. The sequence goes on from NW_006408617.1 coordinate 3,410,241, forward strand.
TGCCACTGGAAACTGTTAGAAATGAACTGATACTTGCAGTCATTAGTGAAAAAGAATTGTTTTGATCCTGTTGAACAAAGTGAGCATTATTTTCTGGATGACAATATTTCAGAAGTTTGTGCCTAAAACTTGTATGTTCAAGACCCTGAGAAGGAAACTGCTAACATTTTAAAGCTGAAAATTACCTTGTTTCAGTAAATCAAACGATTAATATTTAAGAACTCATAAATTTTGCTCACAGAGCATAGCCAAATATTATTATCATAACGAAAACAAAAACCTCAACTCAGCAAATTAGTCACCAAAGACCACATGTAAATTGACATTATAGTTTCTTAACTAATGGAATCATTTGTCATTTTACTGAAACAGTTCATTATAAAAATAAATTAAGAAGAAGTAAATTGTAGTCATAGCAATCATGATGAAATTATTAGTAATTACATTTACAGGCAGGAAAGTTTGGTGTGTGCTTCTTTTTCATCAGCAGATGTTATTCAAAATAACTTTGGAAATAAGCATCAATGATATATCAAAGTTCATTTTTTAATTAAAAATGCATAGTAGAAGTAAAAAAAAAAAACTTGTAATTAACATTTGAAAATGTGGTTCTTTCCTTTAAAACAAATTCAGTGATGCAATTCTCATATCAAAATTAAGAAAATGGGAAATCTCTCTACTATTTTAACGAGTAAAAAGGAAATTGGAAAGCAGAGGCCAGCTCATACAGTTTCTAAATAAATAAAAAGGAAATTACATCTCTCTGGGTAAATATTTATTTCCTAAAGCGTGCCAACAAAAGCTACTGTTTAAGAAATGGGATGTGGTAGGAACTAACCAACTTGCACTTACTAGATTTAATTGGAAATGCACTTTTTTTTTTTCTTTCAAGCCTTTAGTTTAATTGTAGAATAAGGAATTTTCAGTCTGATGTCCTAATTGCATTTGGGATCTGGTATCCTGTTTACATATATATTGATCTGTTAGATGGCATTATGTATCTCTCTGTAGGCTATCTGGGGAAGAACATTTAACCCAGTTTTACTCTAGTATAGTATCCAATAGTAGGATATTTTTATTTCTACATTTTAAAGAAAATAAATCTCATAGTACGCTGATGCATATAATCTGACTTCAAATTTTCAGTTTCAAAATGCCTGCTGTAAACTAAAATGCATTTTTAAAATTGTGTAAAATTTAACTTGAAGTGTGGGATAAATATTTTGTCCTCCAATTTTTTCTTGCCCTATGTACCCAAAATTCAGTCAGTGAGTTGATTCTGACTTATAGAAGCCCTATGTAGGGGTTCCGAGATGATATATCTTTACAAGAGTAGGCAGCCTCATCTTTCTCCCTCAAAGCGGTTCATTGGTTTGAACTGCCAACTTTGTGGTTAACAGTCCAGTGCTTACCCTACAGTACACAAAAACATTTCCCCAAATGACTATTGTTATTTCCAGCAAATGTTTGTGTACTCACTTAGTTATACATGTGAAGTAACAAAGATTTCATGTAAAGTAACTAAGAAAATATTGTAATATTTAAAAAATATATTGAATTGTTATAGCCAATGATTATCTTGCTATAATTTTTCTCTTTCTTACTTAGAGTGATCTAACTCATGAGTTATTGCTGTGTGAATTCAGAAAAGGCCAATATTATGGCCAGATCATTTGTTGTTAAGTGCTTTCAAGTTGGTTCCTACCCATTGCAATCTGTATAGGGTTTCTGAAGAGCGGCTGGTTTGCTTAAACCACTGATATTGCAGTTCAAATGACTTTGTAGTCTAGCACATTAACCCACAGTACCATATCAGGACTCCATGGCCAGCCCATGGAAATTGCTTATTAAGCTCTAATGGATTGCAAGAAAACAACAACTCAGACCTACTGCCAGCAACTCAACTATGATTCAGAGCAACCCTATCGGATAGCGTTGGTGTTAAGTGCAATCGAGTTGGTTCTGACTCTTAACGACCCTGTATAGGGTTTCTAAGGCATGGCTGTTGGTTTTGAGCCACCGACCATGCAGTTCAACCTGACCTTTCAGTCCAGTCCTTATCCTCCACATCAGGCACCTAAAATTAGGTACTGAAAGTAAGGCGGAAGTTTGGAGAGGTAGAAGGAGAAGAGAAAGAAGAAAGCAGAGAGAAAATGGGAGGAAAGGGGAGGAAAATAGGAACTTAAAATCCATTATGGGTTTGGCAGCTGAAGAGCAAGTATATTTCTTGGGTTTTCCTTAATTTAGCAAGAGTTTCAACTGCTTCTTCATTTATGTTTTTAAGATTCACTAGAAGACTGCAGCATTACCAAGAAATGTTAATTACTTCTCAAAATGTCAAGATTTATATTATAGCATTGGAGTATTGCTTAGTGGCTTGGAATGCATACAGTTTTCATGGCACTGTAGTATCAGCACTGGACTGTGAACCACAAGGTCAGCTGTTCAAACCCACCAGCTGCTCTTCGGAAACCCTGTACAGGGTTGCTATGAGTTGGAATCAATTCAATGGCACTTAATAAAATATATTTATCAACTATTTATCTATAAACTATTTATCTATCTCTCATCTATTTAATCTACAAGAGTAAGTAAGAAAAGTATTACTACTAGGTTTCCAATCAATATATGCATAGTTTTATTCCAAACGAAAAGTTCTAAATGTGTCTCTGTGATCAGTGGTTGGCTGCAGACAAGTTCTCTCAGCAATACAAGGTTACAGTAATTCACTTGTCTTAGTAACATTGTTGTTAGCAAGCGTCTTCTAGTTGGTTCTCATAGCAACCCTGCATAGAGTTTACAAGGAGCAGCTGGTGAGTTGAACCTCGGACCATATGGTTCAAACTGAACTTGCAGTCCAGCACATTAACCTGCAGCACCACACCAGGACCCCTTAGTATCATTAGGAAGCCTTCAAAAAATGTCTAGGCAATACAGTGTCTTCTAAGGGAAACTACTGGGCCAGTACTAATCCAAGCAGAGAGGTCAGCTCAGAAGGTATGGCTGCTACTTTTTGGGATACCAAAGGATTAATCTTGATAGATTTTCTCATAGGACACAGGATGATCATGGAGACTTATTAGGAATAAATTTTAATAAAATTGAAAATTGCATTGGTGAAAAAAATGTTGGAAAAGTTGACAAAGGATTTTTCCCCCCATCACAACAATTGTTGCTGTCTTTGTCCAGTGTTGTCAAGTCAGTTACGACCCATAGTAACCCTGTATAGTGTTTCTGAGGAGCAGAACTGCCAACCTGGAGGTTCAAACCAACTTTGCAGTCCAGCGCATTATCCCACATCACCACACCAGGACTTTAATCACAATGATATACCTGCTCAATTCTCATATGCTCAATCGTCATGGGAATTTCCTTGAGAAACTTTGCCCCATCCACACTACAGCCCTGAAATTGTCCCTTCAATTTTGTTTTGTCCCCCAACTCAAAGAAACACAATTTGAAACAGGACAAATTTGAGTTCCTGGAAGATACCAAAACTGTTGTTTGACATGGTATAAACCAAAGAGTGTAGAATCCTTTGGGTAAGGATTAAATGGGGAAAAACCACCTTCAGAAGTCTATAGATCTAGATGAAGGACACACTGCGAATTAATAACTCTACATATTGATACTTCTTTAATAAAGGTTTCTATGATTTTGGGGTCCTGGTGCAATGCTGTAGTATAAACACTAGAGGGCTAACTGCAAGGTTGGCAGTTCAAATCCACCAATTGCTCCTCAGAAATCCTATACATGGTTGCTATGAGCTGGAAATGAATCAACGACACTTAACAACATGATTGGGTAGCACTCCTTTTTTACTTCTTTTCCTATAAATGTATATTTGTGTGTATATATAAAATTCACATATTTTGCTGTGTGGGAACATTAAATAGTAAAAGATAATTTAATATATGTAGCTTGTAAACAACTTAATATGTTAGTAAGTTTCTTTTTAAAATAGTCATCTAAAAACGTCTCCAAAAAAACATTGTCCTTGAGTTGATTCTTACTCTTTGCAACTCTACAGGACAGAATAGAATTGCCTAATGGGGTTTTCAAGGTAATAAATCTTTACAGACTTAGACAACCACATCTTTCTCCTGCAGAGTGTCTGATGGGTTAAAATCTGCAACTTTTTGGTTATTAGTTGAGTGCTTAATGATTGGGCACCAGGGCTCCTTACTGGTTAACTAAAGTGAAATAATTTCAAGAAGCAGAACATCATACATATGTTGTTGTTGTTTAACGCTGTTGAGTATTATTCAGCCATAAGGAGAAATGAAATTTTAATACACGCTAAGAAATGGATGAATGTTGAAAAGTTTATGCTGAATGAAAGAAATCTGCAACTAAAGGACAAATACACCCACCTGCTTCTCACTTACCAACTATTTCATTGTTTGACATTTTGAATTTATGATAATAGTAAAAAATCTAGTATCCAAGTATTTTGTGCATTAATGATGTACATATGACAGTAATGAACATAGAAATATGAGATAAGATGACTGATGGCTCTGATTTTGTGTTACCAAATGTTACCATCATTTAACAGTTACATAATGATGTAATTTGACAGTTACATAATGATGTGGTCTCTTTTCATTTTGTGATCTGATATGTTCATCCTCCCTTTTTGTATAATGCCAAATTTCACACAAGAGCCTGGTCTTTGGAAGCTATATTGAAAAATGAGGAGTAGATGTATATATAGTTGCACGTATGTGGAATATCTAGAATAGACAAATGCATAGAGACAAAAGTTTATTAGTAATTACTAGGGACTAAGAGGATAAGCGCTGGACTGCAAGGTCATTTTAAACTGTAAGGTCAGCAGTTCAAACTTATCAGCTGCTTCTCAGAAACTCTATACAAGTTTGCTATGAGTCAGAAATGAATCTACTGCACTTAACAATACCAACGAGAGGATGGGGAATGGGGACTTATAACTTAAAAGATGTGTTTTTCTATTTGGGGGAGGAAAAATTTTGAAAGTAGATGGTGGTGGTGGTTGAAAAACATTGTGTATGCAATTAATGCCACTGAATTTGTTCTTCAAATAATGTTAAAATGGCAAATCTTTTGTTGTATACAGTTTACTACAATAACATTTAAAGAAAAAGGAAAAAAATCAGAATACTGTCCTTATTAATCTTATAAGCTGAAATGAGCATTGAAATATAAATTGATAACATTTTACCATATGACAGGATGCAGAATATGAAAGTGTTCAGATGTTTTGTGACTCTCTAATAAACTTCAGAAAGGAGGTGGATTTAAATTCACTTTCAATCATAACATTTTAGGACTCAGCTCTTGAATGAACTGATTTATTTTGTTATGACTTGACTGAAGAATTTGTATTTGAAACCATTCTCTGATTACTTTTTGATTCTATCAATGAGAATTGTATGTGGGGGGTTAGCGCACTCATATGCGTGCTTGTGTACACGTGCACACGAGACTACTTTGGGGACCTCGTGCAGTAAGTTACAATGATGGAGCATGACAGTCAGAATAGCACACACTATTAGCTAGACCTCAACTCTATTACAGTGCTATGTTTGGTGACATAGAATCAAGAGACTCAAGGATACAAGGTCAAAGGTAGCAAAACATTACATTAATCTGTTCTCTTCACAAAATACCAGTGCATCTCCATGTAAAATACAGCACTTGCAGTTTAATTATGAAA
>NW_006408617.1:3420938-3425242 GCF_000296735.1 Chrysochloris asiatica
ACAAAATAACTGGCTTACAAGCTTTCATGGGTGTACTAAGTTTCAGAAAGAGGAAAGAAAGGTAGAATCCCTACTGAATAGTTTCCCTCTTTTCCAGATGGATCTAATGAAAGGGGGTAGGGATGATGGCTATGGGATTTTATGATTCAATTGTGAGTAATTGTTAGCAGGATTAATCTTGATGTCATAACTGCAATTGTAGTGGGTACTAACTAAAGTAAGGGAGTAGTTAATATTTAATTTCAGAGACAGGGGACTCCAGGGCCATCAATAAGGAAGAGCATGAGTGGAACGTGAGATCCTACCTAAAAAAGCAGCAACAGTAGAGATGGTGGCAGAGGCGATGAGATAGAACAGCTGCCTGTCGACTGAGTAAAACTGCGTGCCTGCGGGCAGGAGGCTGGCTTGCAGAATATGCCCTTTGGACATATAGATAAATTGTTGTTATTGTTGTTGTTATGTGCTGTGGATTCGGTTCCGACTCATATCGACCCTGTATAGAGTTTCCGAGGCTGTAAATCTTTACGGGAACAGAAAGCCTTATCTTTCTCCTGCGGAACAGCTGGTAGTTTCGAACTGCTGACCTTGCGGTGCACAGCCCGATTCGTAACCACTACGCTACCAGAGCTCCTTTTTTAGATAAATAGGTATATTTAAAAAAAATATTTTTGCTTTATTCATTTGTGAAATATAAGATGTAAAAGAAGCCACAGGGAGAAATTAGGATTTCAACTATTGTTGAAATGAGGGGATTGTAATCATTGAGATGAAACAAAACATTTAATTTATTGAAAGTAAAGTTGATGATCTTATCTGTCAAACTTCACTCAATTCACAATAAAAAGTAAATAAACAAAGTAATTACCTAACAAATAGGTATCTAAACACAAATATTTTTTATTGTGATAATGGGTACACAGGTGTTCGTCATATTATTTTCTGAATTTATCTTTATTAAAATTGTGTTTCCACATTCAAAAGAAACTGATAATCATTGAAATAACAAACAAAAAAGAATGTAACTTCCAGAGAAAAACAACACAGCATAAAAATCGCCTGTGAAAAGTTAACAACAAAAACTGAAACTAATCATCTGCTGTACTAATTAGTCTGTTGTTGTTAAGTGCTGACGAGTCTGTTCCTACTCATAGCAACCCTATATAGGCTTTCCAAGGAGCAGCTGGTGAACTTAAACTGCCCATCTTGTGGTTCAAACCAAATTTACAGTGCAGAACACTAACCCACAGTGCCATGCCAGTTGAAAACTTCTACAGAACCTTGGGTTTTTAAGAACTGCTCATGAGCTCAAGATTCAGAAGCCCTGAAGTTAGTAAAAGAGTCTTTCCTATTGCTATTGGACACTGTTATTAATGTGCCTTTGTGGCAGTTTTGCTATGGTTAGGGGCCTTTTCTGTGAAATTGTGATACAACTTTCATTGTCAAGTCCATTGACCTAACAGGGATCCTTGGCTCTCTTGTCAGGGATGCAATTTGCAGGAATGAGAGTAGGCCAGCACATTGACTGAAGATGGGTGCTCCCACATTCATTCTTGATGGAGCATCTGCATTAAAGTAAAGATTCCCTGGGTCAACTTTTTGACATTCCCTTACATCAACAGAAGTTAAAATAACATACACAGTTACTTTTTCAAGTGTAGTCTCATAGTTTCATAAACATTTGCAATTACAACTTGCTGTTGTTAAATTCCTTCAAGTCAGTTCCAACTCAGAGCGACCTTTGTCTCACAGAGTTGCTGGCAGGCTCAAACCACGGACCCTGTAGTTCACAGTTTAGTGCTTATTGTACAGAGCCACTGTGTTCTCTGCTATTATACCTACTCCTAATTTAGCCACTGAAATCCTGGTGTGGCTCTGTGGGTTAATGTGCCAGACTGCAAAGCCATGTGAACTGCAAGGTCAGCGGTTCAAGCTCACCAGGTGCTCTGCAGAAACCCTATACAGGGTCTCTTTGGGTCAGAACCAACTCGGTGACACGTAACAACAACAACTTAGCCACTATCTTGTTTTCCAACATTTTGCATTTGGGAAAACAGTAAAAAATCTACTATTTGATTTGCTCACTAAGGAGGCATCTGGCATGGCAACAGCCAATATGGAGCCTCCTCTCCCTTGAGGAGATTCTCCAATTGACCAGGAAGTTGGGTTTCAATATACAGCACTCCCCACTCCCCTTTGCCAGTGGGGGTGCCTTGTCCAGCTGCTGTACTGGGTCATCTCCTCTGTGGGCACAGATTTATGCTGGGTACAAAGGCAGCACTGAATCAGCAGGGCCCCTGTTGTAAACTCCCAGATTCTATGCTGCCTAAGACCCATCAGTTCAAATTTACTGTAGTTAGAAAGAGGAAGGAAGTAATGAAGAGGGTGTTTGATGACATTCCAAAGTGAGCATAACTGAATCTAAAGTCTGTGCCTTGGTGGGGCCTGTGTGTGACCAGACTCCCAGTGCCCTCAGAGGACATCCCAAGCCTTGGTGACTTACGAGGCCAAGAGGAGAATGCAGACTCCAGGATAGTGGAAGCAGGGCTTGCAGGATGGGAGTTGAGCCCTGGAGAAGTTCCACGAGGGAAACTCTGACCTAGCACAGGAGGACTGTAAGGTGGTCAAGCCTGGATCTCCTAGTCACACAATCAGATTTTATTCCACTTTGTTTCCCCCCAGCTTTAACAATCCATAACCAGACACATCACAGTGGTGAGTACTCCAGTAAATCCTAGCTCTTATTATTTCTATGATCATATTTTCTAAATAAAAATATCAAATAAATGAATGGTCTGAAAATAGAAATGAAATAATCATCCTTTTTCCCTTAATACAGATTTTTGCATAAAGATATGATCTTTGGAGACTGAACAGGTTGACAAGTGAGGAGTGGGTGTAGATAAGAATAAGAAGTGATCTAGCTCAACCTACTGCCTACAATCACAGACTGATCATGCTTTGTCTTACTGTGAGCAAGCCTTAGGGGTTGAGAACATACATTTATCTTACCATTTTCCAGTCTTTTACCTACATTTCCCTACACACAGAACACATTGCCTTGTTTCATTTTCTGCAAAGTTAAGGCACTATGATAGAATATAAACAGCACTAAACCCAGCAAATTTTTACATCCTGATTTCTCAACATTTCATGAAATATGAATTTAAAAAAAGAATTCTCTCCCAATCACCGATAATTTATCTATATTAGAATTATCACCTGGATTACCTTGGTATTTTGATATAATTAGAAAGATTAGTAACTAAGTAACTGATTAAAGATGTGTAACAAGAGTTTGGATTAGAATTCATACTCTGATAGGGTAACCTCACAAGCTCTCTTATTAGTTGTTGTTGTTGTTGTTAGGTGCCGTCAAGTCAATTTTGACTTACAGGATACTACCCAGTCCTGTTCCATCCTGACAATTGTTGCTATGTGTGAGCCCACTGTTGCTGTCACTGTGTCAGTCGATCTCATTAGGGGTTTATCTCTTTCTCAGTGATTGTCAGTTTAATCAACCACATTGTCCTTCTTCAGTAACTGTTGCCTCCGGACAATGTATCCAAAACATGAGAGACAAAGTCTTGTCATCTTCTCTTTCATGGACCATACAGGCTGTGTTTCTTCCAGGACAGATTTCTTAGTTCTTCTAGAAATTCATGAGCAAAAATTGAATGAATCATAAAGCATCAAAAGATGATGGAAGTTATACACACAACTACTCTATTAAAAAGAAATGGTTGAAATTCAATTATTTAATTATTTTGATATACTACACATTCTAGATATTAACAAGAGACAGCTTAAGGTCTTAGAGGAACATGAGCTTTGAAGTTTGACAAATATGCTCTATAAGTTTGCCCCTGCTGCCATTGGGTATCCTATAGTCTCCTGCTATTGGACATTGAATAAGTCCTTTAAACATTCTGAGTCTCAGTTTTCTCATCTTTAAAACAGACCTAATGCTAGTGATCTCCTAGATGGCTATACTGTAACTCTAGTACCAACTGCCAATCATTCAATTCCAAGTCAGAGTGATACCATGTGTTACAGAGTAGAATTGTGATTCATAGAGTTTACAAAGATCACAAAGGTGTCTTCATTCTGAGGCACCTCTGGATGGTTGTGAACTGCAGTCTTTCAGTTAATAGTAGAGTGCTTAACTGCTTGCATCAGTTAGGGAATCCAACATTTATAGGAGGACTAAATGAAGGAAGTAATGTCCATAAGACGCATAACACAGTCTTGAGTGCCTGGTTTAAGATTGAAGTTGTCAAGGACTTCATTCTTCTTGGATCAACCAT
>NW_006408617.1:3426480-3431643 GCF_000296735.1 Chrysochloris asiatica
CTAAAAGTGCCATGGACTGCCAAAAGAACCAATAGATCTGTTTTGGAAGAAGTGCAGCCAGAGTGCTCCTTGGAGGCCAGGATGACTAACCTTTCTCTCTCATACTTTGGACATATTGTCAGGAGGGAACAGTCGCTGGAGAAGGATGTCATGCTGGGTAAGATGGAGGGTCCGAGAAAAAAAGGAAGACCCCCCAACGAGATGGATCGGCCAAGTGGCATCATTGATGGCGTCAAGTGAGGCAGCGGTAGTGAGGTTGGGCCAGGATCGGACATTGTTTCATTCTGCTGTGCACGGGGTCGCTATGAGTCAGTTCCGACTCGATGGCACCTGACAACAACAACTTTTTCATTAGGAGATTGATCAAATATGCTATCAGGATGCATTGATAAATACTGGTGATTGAAATGTGAAAGTTGGGACCAATGAAGAAAGCTCAGTAGTTTGAAAACATGGTGTTGGTGATAATAACTATGATGGAGATTGTTGGATAGAATTTTGTAAAACCAATGGCTTATTTATTGCAAATATGTCTTTTCAACAACATAAATGGTTACTATACACATGAACCAACCAAATGGAATACACAGGAATAAAACTGACTACATCTGTGGGAAGACAATGGAGATATTCAATATCATCAGTCAAAACAAGGTCAGGGTCTGACTGTGGAACAGACTATTAATTGCTCATATGTAAATTCAGGTTGAAGATGGAAAAACTTAAAATGGGTCCAAAAGAACCAAAATAGTACCTTAAATATATCCTACCTGGTTATAGAGACCGTCTCAAGAACAAATTTCTTGAATGAGGCACTTATGACCAAAGACCCTAAGTGTGTGGATGACATCAAGAATATTATAGAGGAAGAAAGCAATGGTCGTTAAAAATACAGGAAAGAAAGAAAAGATCAAAATGGATGTATGAAGAGACTCTGAAATAAGCTATTGAGAGTAGAGAAGCTAAAGTGATTAGGAAAACGAGGAAGTCAAAGAGTTGAGCAGAATATTTCAAGGACAGCTCAAGAAGACAAAACCAAGTATTATAATGAAATGTGCAAAGACCTGGAGTTAGAAAAATAAAATGAAAGAACACATCTAGCATTTCTTAAGCTGAAAGAACTGAAGATAAAAGTCAAACCACGATTTAAAATATTGAAGAATTCTATGGACAAAATATTGAATGAGGCACAAAACATCAAAAGAAGATGGAATGTATACATAGCCACTGTACCAAAAATCACTTGTTGATGTTAAACTATTTCAAAGGGCATTGTATGTTCAAGAACTGATGCTGTTGAAGTAATAAGACAGTTCTTCACTGAGGCATTGGCTAAAAACAAGGCTCAAGGAATGTATGGAATATAATGTGAAATATTTCAAAACAATGATGCAGCATGGAGAAGCTCACTTGTTTATGCCAAGAAATTTGGAAGAGAAACTACCTGGCCAACTGATTGGAAGAGATCCATATTTGTCCTCATTCCAAAGAAAGGAGACTCAATGAAATATGGAAATCATTGAACAATATCATTAATATCCCATGGAAGTACAATTTTGCTAAACATAATTCAAATGAAGTTACAGTTGTACATCAGCAGGGAGCTGCAAGAAAATCAAGCCGGATTCACAAAATAATGTGAAACCAAGAATATGATTGCTGATATCAGATGGATCTTGGCTAAAAGCAGAGATTGCCAGAAAGATATTTACTTGTGCTTTATTGACAATGAAAAGACATTTGACTGTGTGGGTTGTAACAAACTATAGATACCATTGCAAAGAATGGGTATTCCAGAACTCTTAATTGTGTTCATGGGGAACATGTACATAGTCCAAGAGGCAGTTGTTTGAAAAACAAACAAACAAACAAAAAACAGTAGGCACCGTTTTAAAATAATAAAGGTGTACATCAGGGTTGTATCTTTTCACATATGTATTCAATTTGTTTCAGAGTTTGAAAGTATGAAAGACAAAGTTTCAACATCCTGGCTTCTAAGTTGCATTCTGGCTGTATTTCATCCAGCAGAGATTTGTTTGCTCTTATGGCTGGCCTTGGTACTTTCCATATTCTTCTCCAACATCGTGATTCAAATGCACCAATTCTTCTATAGTATTCCTTATTCATTATCTATGCATATGGAACTATTTAAAACACAATAGCTTGAGTTAGGCACACCTTAGACATCAAGCTGGTATCTTTGTTTTACAGATGTCTTCAAATAGCAGGTTTACCTAATGAAATATGTCTTTTGATTTTTTGACTGCTGCTTCCAAGTAAAATGAAGTCTTTGAAAACTTCAATCTTTTCTTCATTTATCATGATGTTATTTATTGGTCCAGTTATGAGGATTGTTGTTTTTGTAATATTCTGTTATTATCCTTTTTATTTCTATTGATTCTGTTGTGACATCACCCATATGGATTCTTATGCATGTTATTTGTGTCTTCTCCCTCTTTTCTTTCATTAGGTTAGTCAGTGGTTTGTTGATTTTATTAATTCTTTCCAAGAACCAGCTTCTTGTCCTATTGAATCTTTCTATAGGTTTTCTGTTTTCTATCTCATTTATTTCCACTCTAATATTTATTATTTTGCTTCTTCTGTTGACTGTAGGTTTACTTTGCTGGTCTGTTTCTAGTTGTTGGAGATGTGTTTCTAGTTGTTGTGTTGATGTGTTGATTTTGGTTCTTCTTTTACGATGTGTGCATTTATTGCAATACATTGTCCTCGCAGCACTGCTTTTGCTGTGTCCCAAAGATTATGGCATGTTGTGTTTTCATTCTCATTTGTTTCTAGGAACTTTGTGAATTCATGTTTTATTTCTTCTACTACCCAGTGGCTTTTCAGCACGGTGTTATTCAGTTTCCATGTATTTGACTGTATTTCCTTGGTCTTCTTATTGTTGATTTCTAATTTGATAGCATTATGCTCTGAGAAGATGCTTTGCAGTATTTTGATGTTTGTAAATTTATTGAGGCTTGTTTTGTGGCCTAACACATGGTCCATTCTGGAGAATGCTCCATTTGCACTGGATAATAATATGTATTGTGCTGTTGTTGGGTTGAACACATCTATGAGGTTAAATTGGCTGATTATGTTGTTTAGTTCCTCTGTATCTTGGTCGAGTTTCTTTCTGGTTGTTCTTTTTCAAAAGTGGTGTATTAAAATCTCCCACTTTCATAGATTTGTCTATTTCTTTCCTCAAATCCACTAGAGTTTGCTTTAAATATTTTGGAGCTCTCTCATTGGGAGTATAGATATTTATTATGGTTTTCTCATCTTGTACAATTGACCCCTTAATCATGAGATGGTGTCCATCTTTATCTAATTATGCTGGATTTTGCCTTAAAGTTTATTTTGTCGAGATTAGTATTGCCACTCCTGCTCGTTTTTTATTCCAATTAGCTTTGACATACTTTTTTTTCCATCCTTTAACTTTTAGTATGTTTTTGTCTTTGTGTGTAAGGTGTGTCTTTTGCAGACAGAATATTGAAGGATCTTATTTTCTTATCCATTCTGCTACTCTCTGTCTCTTAACTGGTGCATTTAATCCATTGACATTCAGTATAATTACCAATATATATGAATTAATTGCTGTCATTATGTATGTTTTTGTTTGTGTGTGTATATGTGTGTGTTGTTGCTCGTTCTTTGTTCTGCATGCATTCCTGTGCTGAGTTCATTTTTTTGGTATTTTTTTCTTGTCAGTTTCTTCATAGTTTTAATGTTACCATGTCCTTCTTGGATTTTCATTTTCTTGGTATGTTGTGAAGTATTAATTTTCTTTGAAGTTACCTTATATGCTATTAATTTTTTCCTCCATTTAAAACAGTCTATTTTATCCTATAATCTTCCTGACCTTCTCACCACCTGGATCTCTGTTCCTAATTGTTTACCTTCTTTCACATTCTAATTGTTTTGATCATAGACTGAACTCCCAGATCCTCTGAATTCATTCTTACAGTTTTGTTCTGTTCTGAAGTCTTCCATCCATCAACTGAGTTCCAGGTGGTGCTGCCACATATGTCAATCTTTGCTTGTTGTCTGTTCTTGTTGGTTCTCAGTCCAATGAACCTCCTTTAGGATGTTTTAAAGTTTAGGATTGGCTTTGGCAAAATCCCTTAGCTTCGGTTTACCAGGAATGTTTTTATTATGCCATCGTATTTGATTGACAGCTTTGCTGAGTAGATGATTCTTGGTTGGCAGTTTTTTTTTTCTTTTCTTTTCTTTTAGTGTTTATGCATGTCTCCCCATTGCCTTCTTGCCTGCATGGTTTCTGCTGAGAGATCAGAGTTTAATCTGATTTGCTTTCCTTTGTATGTAACACTTCTCTTTTCCCTAGCTACTTTCAGGATTCTTTTCTTGTCTTTGATTTTGGAGAGCTTGATTTTTATATGTCTTGGTGATTTTCTTTTGGGGTCTATCGTTAAGCTTCTTGAATGCTTATAATTACATTTTTCAGCATGTTAGGGAAATTTTCCTCCAGAAGTTCTTCAACTATCTCTTCTGGGACTTGTGTGATTCTTCTGTTCCAGAACACCAATAATTCTTAAGTTATTCTTCTTCATGCTGTCCAACAAGAATCTTAGATTTTCTTCAGATTTTTTATTCTTTGCTGTTCTATCTTAGCAGTACTGAGAGATTTGTCTTCCAGATCACTAGTTCTGACTTCCATCTCTTCAATTCTACTCCTTTGCCCTTTCAATGTATTGTCTATTTCTGATATTTTATTATTAATAGTTTTGACCTCTTTTTGCAGGTTTTGAATTGTTACCAATACTATATCTATCTTATTTGATTGTTCCTGTAGCACTTTCCTGAATTCTTCCCTATTTTTCTCAAACCCTAACATTTGGATGCATCAATTTCCTGAATTCCTTCTCAGGCATTTCTAAAACTTGCCTTTCTTCCAGTGTGATGTCTAGGTTTAACTCCTGCTTATTTGTCTCAGCCACTCTATCTTGTTTCTGGACATGTGCTGATATGGTTAGCTGCTTCTTGGGCATCTTTAATAGTTAGCTAGGATTTAAATAAAGAGCACAGCCTTCAGTATGGATTGCATCTCAATGTAAAGAAAACAAAAATCCTCACCACTGGACCAATAAACATTCTTATCAACGGAGAAAAGATTGAAGTTGTCAAGGACTTTATTCTTCTTGGATC
>NW_006408617.1:3431898-3433929 GCF_000296735.1 Chrysochloris asiatica
CAGAGTACTCCTTGGAGGCCAAGATGTCCAAACTTCATCTTTCATACTTCGACTATATTGTCAGGAGGGACCAGTGGCTGGAGAAGGATATCATGTTTGGTAAAGTGGAGAGACAGAGAATGAGAAGAAGACCCCCAATGAGATGGTTTGGCCAAGTGGCAGCATCGATGGACTCAAGCATGGCAACAGTAGTGAGGTTGGCCCAGTATCGGGTAGTGTTTTGTTCTGCTGTGCATAAGGTCACTATGAGTCAGTACCGATTCGATGGCACTTAACAACAAGAACAACAGGATTTAAATCATTAGGTGAATGTATGTTGATGTTTTATTATGCTTTCTGATTGCCTCCAGGTAGATATGATCAGGATATGGGCTTCCATTTCATTTTATCATTCAACTCAGAGTAACTGTAGCAGGCATTGGCTGCCTATCTGGTGTATAGCAGCTGATATTGGCTATTGCCTGGGTGGTGGGATTTAAAGGGTATGATTGTAGCTTGACTATATTACCACAATTGCTGTCTCTTCTTTGGGTAATGTAGGGAGAGAAAGAGCCCCCTGGTAAAACATGGACTAACAAACCAAACAGCAATAGCAAAAATCCAGACTGGGTACTATAGTCTATAATCACAGGAAAAAGAATATAAATAAATAAAATGGCATAAATAAATAAATTATGTAGCAAAGTATGAGTATTACTTCAATGTCCCTATCTTGGCTTCTTTCCTTCATGGCAGCCTGACAAATTTCAAGATGCAGCTGTTGGTTCTTATGACATAACTCAGGATTAACTTTTCGTCCTGTTTCCTTTTTAGTCTGTCTCTCTCCCACTCCACAACTCCTGGATAGGCCTTATTCCTAGTGATACACAGAACAGGGTCAGCAGTAGCCATTTTGGGTGGCCGTTTGGTTTTAATCAGTGCCTTTTCACTTTTTAGATTCTGTTGAGCAGATCCATGCACATGTGTAGTAGAACCCCTGGAGGTGGTGGTGTGGGGCATTGCCTACTCTCTCAGGTACCCTCCTTTAGTCACCAGGGTGGAGGTGTGCAAACAGTGAGACACCAATGAACAGAGAAGAAAAGAGAATGTCCACACCTTTATCTCTGAGGACCGGTCAGATGTCTGTCATGGGAGCATTCCTCTGATCCTTCACCCATACTGTCTCTCCCAAGATGGCCATTCTGGGAGCAGCTGGAACCAGCAGATCAGAAAACACCTGCATTTTTGTTTCTACTACAAATTCCACTAGCTGTAAATCTTAGAACTTTCTAAATATGTCTTTTTATATAGTTCAGAGTTCTGGGACTATCCCCTGAACTTGCTTCTTCCGGTATTCTGTGTTATTGCTAGCAAAGGTCTGCGCCTCACTTCTCCCTAATCTGCCATTCAGATTGTGTTGTTCATTTTACCTTAGACTGCAACACCAACTTTGTGACTGGCAATCCAGTACTGCTCCTACAGCGCCACACAAGGACCCAGTGGCAATGAAATTTTTTTTTTTTCAAGTTTTTATTATGGTTTATGTGAATGTTTATAGGCAGATCATCAGTTTTACATTCAACAAATCATACACTTTGCTTCAATACAATAATTATAATCCCCTCCATGTACCATCAGTCAACAGTATAGCTTTTTATTCATATTAGCTCTCTCTTTCTCTCTCTCTCTTTTTTTTTTAAACCCTCAGTCATATATAATAATTTAAACCACCAAAGCGCACATTCTGCAAGCATGCCTCCTGGCCACCAGCTCTCAGTCCCTCTTTTGCCATGAATCTAGAGTACTCAACTTCTCCCTCTCTCCATGTCCCCATCTCTACCTCCATCTATGGTGTCACTACTTCACTGGATAGGGTCCTGCAGTCCACTTGTGCTCTTCTCCCTTGATGGTTCTAGGGATCTCTGTTTCTGGATTAACTACTCACCCCTTTTTATTTTTTTTACAAAACTTCTACCTTTACAATTGTGACAGTCACAATTAGTCATGATAACAATTACTCACCATTGAATCATAAGAATCTTATCCCCATCT
>NW_006408617.1:3434099-3434650 GCF_000296735.1 Chrysochloris asiatica
CATTGATACTTGATGTGAAGACTCCTTCCCTCTCTGTTGATATTTTGAGCTATCACATCCATGAGTATAGGTCAAGTTCATCAAATTGTAGCAATTTACCCTCGTTTCCTTTATCAATATTTTGAAATTTAAATCTTCCTCTAGTCAAGTTCTGATTATTAAGTCATCAAGGCTAGGTGAAATGGGTACTATCTGCAAGTTTGGGTGTTCTTGTGCATCTCCCCTCACTTCATATTAGCTTCACTCTCAGCTCTAGCCCTTTATGACTATACCCTTCTCCCTGGGCTCAGGTGTCCCGAGGTCTCACCACACTTTGGACCAATCAGCCCTTCTATTCTCTTTCTCATTTCCAGGTCAACAGGAGTCTATGGAATGTGGTTGATCTCAGCCCATTTCTTCATTGCTGCCTTTGCCCCTCTTTCACTCACCAGTAGACCAATGTGGTCACCAACAAGCTTGCATGCCTGCTCATGTGTTCCCTTTGAGTTTCAGTCTTAGAAGGGGGTTTGTCCTGAAGGGACTTGATTGTTTGCCTTAATAGTTTCCTGGCG
>NW_006408617.1:3434752-3460726 GCF_000296735.1 Chrysochloris asiatica
TTCAGGGCACAGTTCTTCCCAACAGGACAGTCTCTCCTCTGCTGTTTCCACAGACAGGACTCTCTGGCCCTGGGTCCCTTGGCCTGGCCACTGCCCTACTCAGGAAATGTTAAAAAACTCTTCTAGGACTGTTCATAAATACCCACAAGGCATACCACTCCTCCATAAGCTGACCTTTTGCTTTTTTAATGTATATTTTTATGTCATCCCACAGATCTTCTAGTCTTTGACTATTATTGTCTAATGCATCAAATCTAGTTTTGAAAAGGTTGCTAAACTCAGGTGGGACATGTTTGAAGTCCACCATTTGTCTGTCACCTTGTTGTACTATGGTGGCTTGCATTTTGCTGTAATTCTGAAAGCTTTAACACAGGTATTTTAAATATCAGTAGGGTGTCCCATTTTGAACAAGTTTTTGTGATGCTTCCAGATTAAAACTGATTAGAAAGAAGAAGGGACAGATTATTTCTGAATGTTTAACCACTGAAAACCTGATGAATTGCAGCAGAACATTGTTGGATATAGTGCTGACAGATGGAAACATTATGAATAACACCAGAATATCATCAGATATCATGCCAGAATACTTGATCTTCTCATGATGACCTTTGAAATATTTTATGTATCTATTTTACCTCTGCATTTCTTTTGTATGGTTTAGCATCTCTATGTGGGACATCAAATTTCAGGGTCTCTCCTGACATTCATTCTTTCCTGTATTCTTAATGACATTTTGCTTTTTACTATATGATGCTCTTGATGTCATCCCACAAATCTTCTGGTTTTCCATTATTAGTATCTAATCCATCAAATCTGTTCTTGAGACCATCTCTAAATTCAGATGGATATGTTCAAGGTCATCCTTTGGCTTGAGTGGACTTGTTATAATTTTCTTCAGCTTCAGTCTGAATTTGCATATGAGTAAACAAGCAGTTGTTGGTCTCCACCACAGTCTGTTCCTGACATTGTTTTGACTGATGATATTGAGCTTTCTCGCTGTCTCTTTCCACAGATGTAGTCAACTTGATTCCTGTGTATTCCATTGGGTGAGGTTTATACATATAGTCTTTTATGTTGTTTAAAAAAGGTATTTGCAATAAATAAGTCATTGGCCTTGAAAAATTCCATCATGGACTCTCTATTATTGTTTCTATGGCCGAGGCCATATTTTCCAACTACAAATATTTCCTCTTGGTTTCCAAACTCCAGATTCCAATCACCAGTAATTATCAATATATCTTTAAACAATTGCAGAATGAACAAGTTGGAAGAATTCTTGAATTTCATTATCACTGGTTTTAGTGGTTCGTGTATAAATTTTAGCAATAGTGGTATTAACTGACTTTCTTTTTATGTGTATGAATATTAGCATAACAGATACAACATTGTATTTCAAGCTAGATTTTGAAATTTTTTTTTTTTTAATGTTTTATTGTGTATTGTGTGATAGTCTACATGGGGGAACACTAGTTTTACATTCATACCGTCATACATCATCTCATTGCCATAGTTACCATCCTGTCCATGCATAATCACCCAACCAAAGGGTATACCTTGCAATTCCACCCACCCTCCCCTCACGGTCCTCAGTACACAGACCCTCTCCCTCTCTGGATCCCTAGTCCCTAGACACTCCATCTTTTCACGTCATCCTCTCTCTTCACATCATCCTCTCTTTCTTAGTCTCAGGCCTCACTGCTCCTCTGGGTGGGGTCCCGCTCTCTGCTCTTCTCCATTGATGGTCCCAGGGCCCTCTGCTCCTAGACTGAAAGGTTAATCACTCCCCTCCTTGCAATAAAATGTCCACCTTTACATTTCCAGTCCTCACAATCAGTCCTGGTGACAATTATTCACTCTTGTATCCCAAGGGACCCATCTGCATTTCTTTTCATCTGCCCTTCCTAGACAGGTCGGATACTACTCACTGGAGGCTCTACCATCCTCCCCGCCCTGTGGATCTTGGTTCCCTCTTGAAATCTTGTAAGTCAGTCACTGTCGGGGTCTGACCTCGACATAGTTGTCACGAGTTTTTGGTTCACGAGGAGGGGAGATCCAGCGGCGATAGGGATAGCGAAAGAATACACAGACAAACAGAAGAAGGGAGACAATGAGGCACCCCAAAGCCAGGGTGGATACATCACTGGTGGGCAGGCTTGGGACTACAGGCATCATGGCCTCTGCAGGCAGCGACTCACTGCCCTGCAATCTTTAATGCATGCCTTCCAACCAGTAATGCACTGATCTTTACTCCATGCCTGCCAACCAGTAATGCACACCTGGGGAGGCCCGGGCCTCTGCTTTATTCAGGGGAGGAGCTTCACACCAAGCTGGGAGGGACTTAGGCAAGGTACAGCTAACATCAGTACTTTTCCAGACATTCAGGTAATTTTACATTGTGCTTTGCTGGTTCGAATCCCAGGCTAGCAACTTGGATTCTCAGGCCCAATTAACATATCTATAGCCCCTGAGCATAGTTGGGGGAAGGTGAGAGATAAAGACAAAAGCTTGGGCGGAGTCCTGCTGCTTTGGCTTCCTGAGCCAGGTCTGCAGGAGGACTCCAGATGCCCAGGTGAATGGGCTGCACCTGGAAAAGGATTAGGGAGGATGGGTTCTTTGTCTATGGAACAAAGAGCTGTGAAGTAGCTAAGACATTTTTAGTTAATTCTTTGGAGAAATGCTTAACCTTACAACCTTTAGTCTCAGCTTTAGGAAAATATCACATTTATCTGTGGATTGTCAAAGGCTCCAGTGTATTAATTTAATATATATACCTGAATATTAATATGAAAGCAATTTGCCATTAACTGCCAGTGGCCTCATTTGTTACACTCGGCCCTAGAGGGCCTCGAACCTCTGACCAGTCTTACACGGTCTGCAACAAGTCACTTCTTACCTTTGTATCCCTTCTCCCATTTTTGGTTAGTCAATGTTCAAGTTGTCCATCCCTATCTACTCTTTGTGTGGAGGGGGTGGGAATAATTCTTGGAGCAGGGATTTGTTTCCTCTTTTAAGCTAATGCATTTATAGGTGGATGTCCAGTTTATCAAATTGTATCAGATGACGCTTTTTTTCTCTTCTTTCTTCTTTGGGTTGAGCTTTGTTTGTCCCATCATTGGAGCCATGGCAAGTGGGTATCATCTGCAGATGTGGGTGTTCCTGCGTCTGTCAGCCCTCTTCTCATCAGTTGGTCACTTCAGTCTCCACTCTAGTCCTCTGTGGATGTGTCACTGACTCTGAGCCCATGAGTCCCCAGGTCTTTCCTCACTGCTGGCCGACCAGTTCTCCACCTGGGCTCACCATAGTCTGCTGAATGATGTACGGCTTAGCTCGCTCCTTCTTCGATGTTCTGAAATGTTCTTTTTGATGATGAATGTGATGTCATTTGTCTTGAATTTCTCATTCCTGGCACATTAAACCATGTTTTCTGTTGTTTTTAAGTGTTGTCAAATCAATTTTGACCCAAGGAGACCCTGTATAGGGTTTTCAAGAAGCAACTGGTTAGCTTGAACCACCCACCTTGTGTTTCAAAGTGATTTTGCAGTCCAGTACATTAGCCCACAGTGACACACTGGGACTCCTTATTAAACCATATGACTAGTTTATTCAAAATTGCCAATACTAGTGCATTTCATCTCACTAATGCTGTAATATTGATCTTTATGCATTCCATTTTATTTTTGATAACTTCCAATTTTCCTGGATTAATACTTCATACATCCCATGTTCCAGGTATTAATGATTGTTTGCAGCTTTATTTGATTCACATGATCATAGTTAACTTGACTTTGAGGAGGCAGCTCTTCCCAGTCGTATTTTGAGCGTCTTCCAACCTGAGAGGCTCATCTTTTGGCACTGTATCTGACAATGTTCTGCTGCTATTCATACAGTTTTCAGTGGCTAGACATTCAGAAGTATTCTTCCTCTACTTCCTATTAAATCTTAGTGTGAAAGCTCCTTTTAAACCTATCCACCATGGGTGACCCTGTTGGTATTTAAAATGCCAGTAGCATAACTTATAGCATCACAGCAACATGTAAGCCACCACAGTACGACAAACTGACCGATGAGTGTCTGTCATGATAAGCTAAATCAAAGTGTGATAGTGAATCATTGATTAAATTTGACAATATGAATATCAAGAGGGTTTTTGTAGTGGTATGGAAACAAAAAACTGAAAAAAGTAAATAGAAGAAAGCAAAACTCTTTTGAGGAGTTAAATTGTAAAAAGGAGTAGAGAAATAGATTATTGTAATAGGCTCCTGTCCTGATATAGGGTGGTGGGATAAAGTATTAGACCAAAAGGTTGGTTTGAACTATAAGGTTGACAATTCAAATTCACCAGTTGCTCCTCATAAACCCTATACAGGGTCGCTATGAGTTCGAACTGACTCAACCACACTTAACAACAATAAGAATATTAGAGCTGCTATAACAAATCATGGCAAATTTAGTGGCTTAAAATAACAGAAATTTTTCTCATAGTTCTGGAGGTCAGAAGAGTGAGTCTAAGTCATCAGGGTCATGTTTGCTCTAAAGGCTCTTAGGGAGAATCCTCCTTACCTTTAGTTTTCAGTGATTTCTGGTGTTCCTTGGTTTGGGGCAGTATAACTCCAATCTATGCCTCCTTCACCTGGACTTCTTCCCTGTTTGTGACCATCACTCTTGTGTGTCTGTGTCTTCTCTTCTTCTTTTTAGAATACCAGATATTAGATTTAGAGTCTACCCTACTCAGTATACTAGCATCTTGAGGTGTTAACTCCATTATCTCTGCAAAGACCTGATTGCCAGATAAACTCGCATTCACTGGTACATGCAGTTATGACTTGGACATATCTTTTTGAAGGACACTATTCATTCTACTGCACTTTTAAACTAGTCTCCCTTTGATATTCTCATCATGTTTTAAAGTGACTTCTCCAATAGACCAACACAAAATATAAATGATGATTCAAAACAACACTAAATTATTTGTTGTCCATGTATAGTCTATTTTAGTTCTTCCAGATAAAGTTTTGAGTTAGTAGTGTCTGCAGTGTTTAAAGTTGGCAAATTTGGAGGTAAGAGTATCATAAGTTAAATGACAATAACTCGGTGTTTTTTATTCTGTCTAAAAACACATTTGAATAAGTTATTAAATATCTCTATTTTTATAAAAAAAATTTCTGGAGAAGAATGAGAAGAACAAGAGTGATTGAGATTTTATGTTTTAAAATTGTGTTTGCCAATAAGTCAAGAGAACATATAACATCAAATGAAGCTGCTAATAAACAAGATACAGCATTTGACTCACAAACCCACAAATAATCCACATGGAAAATTTTTGTTTTTGTGTTATTTCAGGTCCTAAGAGTGTCATTAAGTGTGTGATTGTTGAAACCCATCACTAAATGATTTCCTTGTGAAATATAAGAGTATACACAGTATCATACTCAATCATTTTTTAACCTATTATTTGATAACTTTTGATTTTAAAAGTGAATATGAAAAGAATCATCCTAAAAATAAACCTCCAGTATGTATGGTAAAAATTGTTCATGGAGACTTAAAATTACCAAGCATAAAGTAAACCAGCACCTCCTTCTCTCCATCCACACCTAATATCCCAAAGTGTTAGTGTGCTTTGCAAAAAGCTTGGCTAGGAGGAGGAGTGTGGAACTATTTTAATAGCATTTCCAGGATTTTTCAGTGACTCATAGTTCTAGGCATTCATCTGAATTCCCAACTTGCATTTTAGAACTTAACAATCATTTGAAAAGAGAATGCCTTCCAACTTTTCATTATAATGAGATCAAAATTTCCACAGAGAAAGCTTTAAAATAGTGTTTGTCTTTGCATTCTTCTCCCCCACCACTGGGTATAAATATTCAATCAGATTGTTAATGGGAAGATTTTTTAAATGTTTTTTGTGAATTATGTGATCATTTACATGGGAGAACATTAGCTTTACATTCATCCTATGTATATCATTTCATTGTCATGGTTACAATCCCCTCCATGCATCATCAACCAACCAAAGGGTATACCCTGCAAGGCTGTCCCCCAGTCGTCAGTACACAGCCCCTCTCCTTCTCTGGGTCTAGAGTCCCCAGGCACTCCATCTCAGTGTTTTTGCCCATATTTAAAAAGTATCACAGGGATACATGTA
Organism: Chrysochloris asiatica; assembly: GCF_000296735.1. NCBI lineage: Eukaryota > Metazoa > Chordata > Mammalia > Afrosoricida > Chrysochloridae > Chrysochloris > Chrysochloris asiatica. The sequence goes on from NW_006408617.1 coordinate 3,440,898, forward strand.
TTAAATCTTCTCTTCATTATTTTGCTCTCATTTGATCCCTTTATGTACATTGGTCAGCTTTTCTATGTAAATAAGAATCCAAATTTCAGTAGTTTAAATATCAAATATTTATTCTCGTTGTAATTGCATGTCTATTACATAACACCTAGTTTGGCTTTACATATGTTCTCATTCTGTGACCCAGGCTGAAGGAATAGTTCCTAAATGAAAATACACACTACTTGAATATTCTGCTCAAATATCCTATGTTGTTATTAAGTGTCGTTGAGTCAGTTCCAACTCATAGTGACCTTGTATGTGGTTTGTAAAGAGCAGTTGGTGGGTTTGAACCATCAATCTTGCAACTAGCCTGTGGTTAGTAGTTCTGGTTAGTAGATCCACAGCTGAATGCCTACATATCATATACAACAGATCTGTTCATATTCCATTGATCAAAATACGCCATTCAGCCAAGCTCAAAATCATAGAGGCAAAAACTAACTCTTTGTAGGATGCACTACACATTTTATTCAATAGAGTAAGTAATAGCCAATAACATTGCAACATACCACAGCATCATTAAATGTGTGACTCTTAATTTTCAAACACAGATATGTAAGACATATAATTTTTTCTAATGTCTATAATAAAATTCAGTCTTGTTCATTAAATCTCTTTGCCACTGAGTTTATAGGATTTAGTTTTTTTCTAGTTCTTTCCATTCCTACTCTACTCGAAATTTTGCCACAGTCCTTAGTCTTTCTATATGCTAAGAAACTTGACAAAGGGTCTACATTATTCATTTGTGCACATAGGATGTTGTTGAGATATTAGGTTTTATGGCTTTTTCAAGTTTGTGAGCTAGCTACAGCTTTTATGCCAAACTTGGGACAGCAATGTTTTGTGAATTTGCATATGGCCCTTCCTGTGTAGGAATACCATGTAGCTGTTTCTTCCATAGGGTCATCCCACATCACTTAACAACAAAAAAACAACAGTCATAATCCTGGTAAGTAGTAGGTTGAAGATGAAATCTGCATAAGCTAACTTTGGTTTTCAAACCACATTATCCAATGAGATGAACTTTGAAGTTCTGATAAAAACAATGCATACAATTCTAAATCATCGTATTAAAATAGGTATTTAGATTTGTAGCTAATATGACCTTGAACATATCTCACCTGAATTTAGAGATCATCTGAAGAATAGATTTGATACATTAGACACTTAAGATTGAAGACCAGAAGAGAGGTGAGAGAACATCAAGAATAGGAAGAAAGCAAATAGTCATTGAGAAGACAAGAAAGAAGGATAAGATCAAAATGGATGTCAGAAGAGACTGAAACTTGCTCTCCAGCATAGAGATGCTAAAGCAAATGGAAGAAATGAGGAGATACAAGAGCAGAACAGAAAATTTCAAAGATCAGCTCGAGATGACAAAGTATTACAGTGAAATATGCAAAGAATCTGGAGTTAGAGAAGCAAAAGGGAAGAGCGCACCACGAATGTCTAATATGTCAAATCTGTTTATGAGATGGTCCCTAAATTCATGTGGGATATACTTATGATCATATGTTAGCTCCCATGGACTTGTTTTAGTGTTTTTCCAGTTTAGCCTGAATTTGTATCTGAGCAATTGATGGTCTGTTCTACAGTAGGCCTCTGACTTTGCTTTGGCTGATGAGACTGAGCTTCTGAATTATCTCTTGGCACAGTTGTAGAAAATTTTCATTCCTGTATATTCCATCTAATCTAATAAAATTCATGCATATAGTTGCCATTTATGTTGTTAAAAAAAAAAAAATTGTTTGTAATGAATAAGTTGCTTCAAATTCCTGTCATGTGATCTCCAGCATCATTTCTATCACAATGCCATAGTTTCCAACTACTAAGTCTTCCACTTCCTTTCCAGTTTTCACATTTCAATCACCAGCAATTACCAATACATCTTGATTGCATGTCTGATCCGTTTCAGATTGAAGATATTAGTAGAATTATTCAATTTTACCATCAGTGGCTTTAGTGGTTGGTGCATAAATTTGAATAATAGTGATATTAACTGGTCTTCAGTGTAGGCATAAGATTATTATCCTATCATCACAGACAACATTGTACTTCAAAATCCGTCTTGAAATACTCTTTTTTTTTTAATGTTTTATTGTGAATTATGTGATCATTTACATGGGAGAACATTAGCTTTACATTCATCCTATATATATATCATTTCATTGCCATGGTTACAATCCCCTCCATGCATCATCAACCAACCAAAGGGTATACACTACAAGCCTGCCCTCCGGTAGTCAGCACACAGCCCCTCCCCCTCTCTGGGTCTAGAGTCCCCACCCACTCCATCTCTCCATGTCATCATCTTTGCCTCCATCTCTGGCATCACTGTTTCTCTGGGTAGGGTCCTGTACTCCACTCTTCTCCACTGATGGTCCAGGGACCTCAAAGTCAAACACTCCCCTCCTTTTGCTATAAAACATCTACCTTTACATTTCCAACCCTCACAGACAGTCCTGATAACAATTATTCACTATTGTACAAGAGTTCTATCCTCAACTCCTTTCATTGTTGTTGTTGTTGTTAAGTCTGCCAAAACAGATTGGATACTACTCAGTGGAGATTCTATTTTCCTCCATGCCCTCTGGATCTAAGCTCCCTCTTGAAAGCTTGTAAGCCAGTCACTTCTTGCCTTTGTAGCCCCACAATTTTGTGTAGCCAATATCCAAGTGGCCCATCCCTGTCTACCCTAAGCTCCCTCACCGAGGGGGTGGGAATGATCCTCACTGTAAAGATTTGTTCCCTCTTTTGAGCTACTGCATCCTGATGTGTAGGTCAAGTTCATCAAATTGTATCAAATTACTCTTTTTTTCCTCTTCTTTCTAATCTAATTGCGTTCTGATCATCTGGCTATTGAAGTCAGGTCAAATGGGTATTAACTGTAAGTATGGGTATTCTTATGCATATGCCCTCTCTTCTTATCAGCTGGACTCTTCACTCTCCACTCTAATTCTCTGTGGCTATGTCACTGACTCTGAGCCCAGGAGTCCCCAGGTCTTGCCACACTGCTGGCCAACCAGGTTTCCACCCATGTTCACAAGAGTCTATTGAACATGGTAGGACTTAGCTCATAGCTTCATTGCTGTTTTTCCCACAATTCCCCTTATCGGTGACCAACGTGGTCACCAGTCAGAGTGCACGTCTGCTTGTGTATTCTCCTTGAGTCTTAGTCTTGGAAGGGGGTTTGCCCTGAGGGGACCGACCACTTGCCATGATGTCTTCTGGGTGAGCAACTTGCTTGTTCTTGTAGTAGTCAGTTGGCCTGCCTTTATAGTTTCTTTTTTTCCCCTGTTGATCTTTCTGTCAAGAAGTATCTTGTGTTCATCTAGCCACACCAGGCTGGTCTGTTTGTCCTTTCAAGTGGAAATTTCTCACCTCAGAAGATTCTGGATGGGGCTAAAGATTCCACCTATGGTCTTATGCAATGCAGAGGCTCCACAGGAAGCCTTCTTCACTGGGCACGTTGTAGCCCTACTTTAGGTATTCCAATCAGTTACAGGCAGAAGACAGACTTACAAGCTTTCTATGGTGATATTTCTGGTTATTCCTTTCTCCCCCTCAATTATCTATTTTATAATGGTGTATGTAAGGGAAACCAATATTCAAAAGACAGCCAAGCATCTTAACATTATTTCCGCTCTTTTACCCAGTCAAACCATGCCTCAATCCCTATATCCCAGAGTCCTGTTGTTCCAAAGTTGTGCATACATAAATATTTACCTCTGTCCCTCTTAGCCCATGTAAACCTGCCTAATGGAGCTCCCATCCACCTTGTTCTTCCATTCCCCTTCTCCTTATTGTGTATTGCCCCCCTCCCCAGCACCCAAACTATCCTGTGTCTATAACCTACCCTGTGATCCACCTTCCCCTCCCTCCCCTTACCTCACCCCCTACATCCCGGTAACCAGCATAGAATTTTCCTCCTGCCCCACCCCCTTTAGTATGGGTTCTTTTTCTTAGTCTTTTACAATAGTGGTCTTAAGTAGTGTTTCTCCTTTTGTGACTAATACCACTCAACGTAATGTCCTCAAGGTTCATCCATGTTATGCGGTGGGTTGCAACTTCCTTGTTGTTCTTCAAGGTAGCATAGTATTACATTGTGTGTATGTACCAAAGTTTGTTTATCCATTCTTCAGTTGATGGACACTTAGGCTGTCTCCATCTTTTTTTCTATTGCAAATAGTGCTGCTATGAACGTTGGTGTACATATATTTACTGGTGTTATGTCTCATATTTCTTGTAAATACCAAGTAGAGGAATTTCTGGATCATAAGGTAGTTCTATTCCCAACCTTCTGAGGAAGCACCATATTGTTTTCCAGAGTGGTTGGACCATTTTGCAACCCCATCAGCAATGCAGGAGCATCCCAGTCTCTCCATATCCTCTCTATCATGTATTGTCATCTACTTTTTTGATCTTTGCTATTATTGATGGTGTGAGATGATATCTCATTGTTGTTTTGATTTGCATCTCTAATGACTAGTAATCATGGACATTTTTTCATATGTTTGTTTGCTACCCAGATCTTCTTCTTGATGAAGGGTTTGTTCATGTCCTGTGCCTATTTTTTTATTGTGTTATCTGTCTTTTTCTTGTAATGGTGTTCTAGTTTTCTATATATTTTAGAAATGAGTCCCTTGTCTGATGTGTCATTGCCAAAGATTTTTTCCCATTTTCTGGGTTCCCTTGATATACTCTTTTTTACTTTAAATATGATGCCATTCGTCCTCAGTTTGTGTTTCCCTGCCATTGTAAACCTTGTGATTATTCAATTAGAATATGCCAATACTGTTCCTTCCAGCTCACTAATTCCTAAGATATTGATCTTTATGCATTGTACAACACTTCTGATGACTTCCAATTTCCTAAGTTCATATATTGTACATTCCACATTCCAGTTATTAATGGATGTTTACTGATGTTTGTTTTCATTTTGAGTTATATCTCATCAGCAATTGAAATTCCTGAAGGTGTTGCTCCATCTACATAATTAAGCTCAACTATATTTTGAGGAGGGAGCTCTTCTCCAGTTGTATTTTGATGGGTTCAGTTTCCAGCACTTTATGAGACAATGTTGTGCTGTTATTCATAAGATTTTCATGACTTACATCTCAGAAGTGGTCCGTCTCTCCTTCTTTCTAGTTCTTTTTAGTCTGGAAGTTCCACTGACATGGTGACACTGCTGGCATTTAAAATACACCTGGCAAAATTTCTAGCATCACAGCAACACATAAGCCACCACAGTACAACAAACTGACAGATGAGTGGTAGACAAATAAAGTGCACAACACTAAATAAATACTAGGGTACATAAAACAGTATTGCTACTAGAGTTCCAGTTCATACAGTCTCTGGTTTATTAAAACAATATATGTTGAAACATGTCTTTTCTGTCAGTGGCTGGCGGCAGACACATTATCTTAGTAATACACTTGTCATAGTCTTGTTAGGGTGTCTTTAACAAAAAAGGTCCAATCAAAATGGTGACTTTTAATGGCATTTGCTGAACCAGTTAAATTCAAGGCAGAAAGCATATCTCAGATGTCTGAAGTGAATAGTGTTTGGAAAAAATAAATGGATAATCTTATAAATTTTATCATAGGACATAGATGATTACAAGGGCTTATTATGAAGAGCAACCACTTATCTGTTAGTTTATCATACTATGGTGGCTTGTGAGTTGCTGTGATTCTGGAAGATATGCCATGGGTATTTATAATACCAGCAGGGTCATTCATGGTGGACAGGTTTCAGATGAACTTCCAGAGAAGAAAGACTAGGAAGAAGGAGAGAAGAACTACTTCTGAATATTTAGTCACTGAAAATCTTTTGAATAACAGAGAAACACTGTCAGGTATAGTGCCAGATAATGAGCCCCTCAGGTTGGAAGGCACTCAAAATGTGACTGGGGAAAAGCTGCCTCCCAAAATTAGAGTTGACCATGATGATATGAATGGGGTAAAGCCCATGGAAGTAAAGTCCATGGGACCTTCATTTGCTATGGGGCACAAGTCTAAATGAAGAGAAACAGCTGCAAACATCCATTATTAATTTGAACATGGAATGTATTAAGTATGAATCTAAGAAAATTAGAAATTGTAAAAAATGAAATGGAACACATAAACATCAATATCTTAGGCATTAATGAGCTGAAATGGACTGGTATTGGCCATTTTGAATCTGACAACCACATGGTTTACTATGCCGGGAATGACAAATTTAAGAGGAATGGTGTTACATTCATTGTTAAAAAGAACATATCCAGATTAGTCATGAGGTACAATGCTGTCTGTGATAAGATAGTATCCATGTGCCTACTAGGAAGCCCAGTTAATACCACTATTATTCAAATTTACACACCAAACACTAAATCCAATGAGGATGAAATAGAAGAATTCTATAAACTTCTTCAATCTTAAATTGAACAAACATGCAATCAAGATATCTTGAGTATTACTAGTGATTGAAATGCAAAGGTTGGAAACAAAGAGGAAGGATCAGTAGTTGGAAATATGACCTTGGTGATAGAAATGATGTTGGAGATCACATGAAAGAATTCTGCAAAACCAATGATTTGCTCATTTCAAATACTTTTTTTTAAACAGCATAAGAGACGATTATATACATGGACCTCACCGGAGGGTATACACAGAAATCAAATTGACTACATCTGTCGAAAGAGATTATGGGAAGCTCCATATCATCACCCAAAACAAGGTTAGGGACTGATTGTGGAACAGACCATCAATTGCTCATTGGCAAATTCAGATTGAAGTGGAAGAAAATGAAAACAATTCCACGAGAGCCAAAATATGACCTTGAATGTATTCCTCTTTAATTTAGAGATCATCTGAGAACAGATTTCATGCATTAAACACTAAAGACCAAAGACCAGAAGAGTTTTGGGATGACATCAAGAACATCATACAGGAAGAAAGCAAAAAGTCATTAAGAAGATAAGAAAGAAGGAAAAGATAAAAACGGATGCCAGAAGAGACTCTGAAACTTGCTCTCCAGTGTAGAAATGCTAAAGCAAATGGAAGAAATGAGGAGGTCCAAGAGCTAAACAGAAATTTTCAAAGGTCAGCTTAAGAAAACAAAGCCAAATATTTCAACGGAATGTGAAAAGATCTGGAGTTTGAAAACCAAAAGAGAAGAATGCACTCAGTATTTCTCAAGCTGGGGGAACTGAAGAAAAAATTTAAGCCTCAACTTTTGTTATTGAAGGATTCTCTTGGAAAATTATTGAATAATACAGAAAGCATCAAAAGAAGATGGAAGGAATACAAAAAGTAACTGAACCAAAAGGAAATGTTTGATGTTTAAACATTTCAAGAGGTAGCATGTGATCAAGAGCCAATGAGACTAAAGGAGGAAGTCCAAAGTGCATTGAAATAATTGGCAAAAAACAAGGCACCAGGAATTGATGGAATATAAATTGAAATCTTTCAAGAAACTGAAGTGGCACTTGAGACACTCACTCATCTCTGCCTAGAAATTTGGAAGACATCTGGCCAACCGATGGAAAGAGATCTGTATTTGTGCTCATTCCAAAGAGAGGTGACCCAACGTAACGCAGAAATCATCGGACAATCTCTTTGATATTCCATGCAAATAAAGTTTTACTAAAGGTAATACAGTCTGGAAGCATTCGTTGACAGAGAACTTCTTAAGCAGTATTCAGAAGATGACATGGGACGAAAGATATCATTGCTGATGTCTGATGGATCTTGGCTGAAAGCAGAGAATATCAGAAAGATATTTACCTATGCTTTAGTGACTACACAAAGGCTTTCGATTGTGTGGATCATGCCAAGGTATGGACAACATTGCGAAGACTGAGTATTCTGGAACATTTAACTGTGCTCATGAGGAATCTATACATGGACCAAGAGGCAATTGTTCAAGCAGAACATGGGAATGCTAAATGTTGTAAAATTAAGAAAGGCGTGTAATAGAGTTGTATTCTCTCACCATACTTATTCAACCTGTATACTGAGCAAATAATTCAAGAGGCTGGGTCATATGAAGAAAAACATGGCATCAGGATTCTAGGAAGACTCATTAACAACCTGCGATATGTAGATGGTACAACTTTGCTTGCTGAAATTGAAGAAGACTTAAAATACGTACTGATGAAGATCAAAGAGCACAGCCTTTGGTGTGGATTGCATCTCAATGTAAAGGAAACAAAAATCTGCACCACTGGACCAATAAACAACATTCTTATCAATGGAGACAAGATTGAAGTTGTCAAGGACTTCATTCTTCAAGGATCAACCATCAACACTCATGAAAGTAGCAGTCAAGAAATCAAACGACATATTGCATTAGTCAAATCTGCTTCAGAAGACCTTTTTAAATATTGAAAAGCAAAGATGTAAGCTTGAGGAGAAAGGTGTGCCTGACCCAAGCCATGGTAGTTTAAATGCATGTGAAAACCGGACAGTGAATAAGGAAGGCCATAGAAAATTTGATGAATAAGAGTTATGGTGTTCGAGGAGACCATTGAAAGTGCCATGGACTGCCAAAAGAACAAAGATATCTGTGTTGGAAGAAGTGCAGCCAGAATGCTCCTTGGAGGCCAGGGTGGCCAAATGTCATCTTTCATACTTCTGATATATTTTCAGGAGGGACCAGTCACTGGAGAAGGATATCATGTTTGGTAAGGTGGAGGGTCAGAAAAAAAGATGAAGATCCTCATCGAGATGGATTGGCAAAGTGGCAGCATCAACTGGCTTAAGCGTGGCAACAAATGTAAGGTTTGCCCAGGACTGGGCACTATTTTGTTATGTTGTGCATAGGGTGCTATGAGTTGGTATCAATTCTATGGTACCTAAAAACAACAATTATGAAAACTTCAATTTATGAAAATTGAAAAGCGCAATGGTGTGTAAAAGGCCAGTGAAGTTGTGTTTAAGATTTTTTTATACCATTACAACAGTATCCTTCTTTGATCATAGCAAGGACTGTCCTATGGGAATTTCATTGTGAAATATTACCCCATCCACCCTACAATCCTGATATTACCCTTTCAGGGTTTTTGTTTGTTTGTTTGTTTCCTAAACTCAACATTTAAAAGGAACACAATTTATGCCTTTCAAGGATGTGAAATTTTCTATTATGGTTGATCACTAAGAACCCCGGTGTAACTTGGCACTGTGGGTTAATGCACTGGACTGTAAGACCAGTATGAACCGTAAAGTTGGAGGTTCAAGCACACCAGCTGCTCCTTGGAAACCCTATACAGGGTCACTACAAGTCGGACCCAACTCGATGGCATTTAATAACAAGAACAAGCAACATGATCACTAAAATTGCCACTTTGATATGGTGTAAGCTGAAGAGTCCTGGTGTGGCACTGTCGGATAAGCACCGAAGCACTAATTCAGTTCAAACCCACCAACCACTCCTTGGTAATCCGATATGGGGACGCTATGGTTTACAATCAACTTGACAGCACTTAACAACAAAAACTAAACTGAGGAGTGCAGAATTCTTCAGGGAAATGTTAGAGTTATAGAAATACCACCCTCAGAAGTGTATATACCTAGATAAAGGATATGTCGAGAAACAGTAACTTCACATTTTGCTTTTTTTGTTTAATAAAATTTCTATGATTTTATAACAATACTTTTCTATTTACTCTCATACTGTATCAGTGGAAGGCATTGAAAGTCCTTTGAAAATTTGAATGATTCAGAAATACTTACTGATCTCTACTGTGAGATGTGAATAAATTGAATTAATTTGATTATTAAAGCAAAATATTATATTCCTTATAGTTATTAAGCACCTGCTTTATTATTGGCCTCTAAATATACATTAGATGATAAAACTGGAGGGAAAAGAGCAGACTTTTTGTAAATAGAAAATTGTGAAAAAAAGATAAACTTTTTGAGGGACAAATATTATGAAAAACTAAGGAATTCTTTGAAAATATAGTTTCCTTTAGTATCTCTACGTGGCCTTGTCAAAAAGTTGGCCATGCATTAGTGATTAAGGGAAACTGAAATTATTTTATGGGCTATTCCAGAAGAAAACAGTAAATGAAATTCACATTTTAAATATTCTCACTTAAGAGCGTCATGTATAATATAAACAGAAAATGTAGTTTAGTAAAACAAGAAATAGATCAACTCAAGAGGATTGTTTCAACAACCAATCAGAACAACTTACATTCAAAATTTGTAAGATTTAGGCGAAGAGAAAGCTACTTGTTACACATTTTAAATGCGCAAATCCATAAAGGAAATAGGAGGAAATTTAAGAGCTGAGGTTTGAAACAACGAAGGTTGTGTTTCATCACAACGAAGGCATAGAAATTATGAACTGGCCTTTTTCAGTTGTTGAAACCCTAGACAAGGAAAGGCCTGTTATCTTTAAATCTAGTAAAGTAGATTGTTTCAAGAAATGCTATATTTCAAGACCAATTTAATGAGACATATTCAGCTGGTAGAAATATTTTTATTTATATTAATAAATTTAAAGATATTCAAATTCAAATGTAAATTCCATCATTTCTTGCTTGAATGTTTGTTCTTAATTAAAGTGCTTCATATCCTTTAATCCTTTCTATCTTTTAGACTTTTGCTGTATATAAAATTCTAAATCAGATAGAGTTAGTGAGAATGTAAACTGTCTTTTATAATGACTTTATTTTCATATTGCTAACGTCTTATTAAAATGTTAAAATATTAAGATCTTTTAAAACGCGATGTTAATATTAATTTTGGAGGGTTTAAATTTTTGAAATGGGTATTAATTGCTGTAAAGATTAAAGTGTTATTCTTTGATGTCTCTGGAATGTATTCATCCCTTGAGATATGCCATTACACACTTTTCCTTCCCAGAAATTTTTCATTTAGGGACATAAGAGTTTAATTTACATAATTGACTATTTCTTTCTTTCTTTCTTTCTTTTTTTTTTTAACTCATTGAATTTAAAATATATTCTGCTATTCCAACAAAAATTTCTGTGACTTCACAGAAAAATTGAATATGCTTAGAGAACAAATGTAATTAGAAATGTTTTGTAAAGTATGTATGATGTGTTCAACAATAAATTAGGAATCATTAGAAAATAAATGAGGTATAGGACAGATTGTTACTTTCAAAGAGTAAGGACATTATCTCAAGAAAGAGAGAACACTCATGAAATATGTTGTTGTTGTTAAGTGCCGTCGAGTCGGTTCCGACCCATAGCGACCCTGTAGAGGGTTTCTGAGGCTGTAAATCTTTATGGGAGCAGAAAGCCTCATCTTTCTCCCATGGAACAGCTGGTAGTTTCGAACTGCTGACCTTAAGGTTCGCAGCCCGATTCGTAACCACTATGCTACCAGAGAAATATATATGTATTAAAATGAGTGGTGTTGATAAAAACAGTTCAGTGAAGGGACAATTTCTTTCGGACTGGAATATTTAGAAAACTCTGACATGAAACTTTAAGGAAAGGTAGATTTTGATTGCTGAAGAAGATATTCCAAAACAGAGGACTCAGTGTGAGTTTTATGAAGAAAGTTTATTTTGGGGATCGTGAAAAGTGGGTCACCACGTTGGATCAGTAATTTAGTAAAATTCTGGAGGGCCATAATGGAAGCCAATAGAAGAAAGAAGGAGAACTTGATTAACAGAAAAAAATGCTACCTAAAGGTCCAGGAAATTTGGACTGAGATGGGGCCACTGAATTAGATGAACTCCAGAATGAAATTTCAAGAAAGCATTAAGAATTGAAACCACATTTTAGAAGTGTAAGAAGAAAAACAGTTCTGATAAATGGCGGCAGCAGGAATAGCCCACTCATCTGAGAAAAAGGAAAATTAGGGTCAAGAGAAGTTGTAAAGTGTCTGTGTGTGTTCAGGATAGATATTGCATTCTACAAAATATGATCAAATAAATATCAAATATCTAGTATGAATATATGGAATATATATTCTGTGATTAAAGACATTACATAATTCATTACACAAGCAGCCTTATGCTTGAAGGATTTGTATTTGATTCATAGTATAGTTTTAATTCCTATGTTCCTGCAACAGGTACTTGCCAGAAATGACAATGTAAACACTTATATAAATATAAAATCAACAGTGAGCAGTTGTATGTCCAACTAGTACAATTATTACTGTACTGTGGTGTCGTAGGATCAACACTGGACTGTGAACCACAAGGTTGGCATTCAAACCTACCAGCTGTTCCTCAGAAACCCTATACAGGGTTTCTATGAGCTGGATCTGATTTAACGGCCTTAATAACAACAATATAAACCAAAAAGGCTGTGTTAACATCTTCCTGCTCAGGTTCTGTGTTACTGAGCTATATGAAAACTCACTACTACTATTCTTAGAATGCAATAGGTATTTGTTGCTTCTTTGTCTGTGTAGTGTTTTTCTGTTTAGGAAATTCTCCTCCCATATGGTAGAGGAGTCAGTAGATGGCTGTTTACCTCTGTGTCATATCATCATCCTCTCCTTTTCTCCCCCACCTTTATGTTCAACATAAACAAGTTATCCTGTAATTCCGGCTCACCAATCAGATTCTACACAGCCTGCTCTTGATGATGGGCAATAGATTCAGGGACACATAGGCATGTGCCCAAGCCCAGGCAATAAGAGTATTCCCAAGGCTTTCACTAAACTTACCAGGAAAAAGGTAATTTTATTTTCTCTGAATTTATTAACAAAGGAATGAGATAGAGAGGAACAGACCCTAATGAGTTTGTTTTAAGCTTCTGGATCCAGTTTTTACTGCACTTTTTAGTTTTGTGTTCCAGTTAGTTCTTTTATTTTCTTCAGTCAATAGTCATTTGCTACATAAAGAGCCTGCTTACCATACTAATGAGAATCGTCCCTCATAAGTGAGAAAAAAGGCGGGGGGGAGGGGAGTGGAGACAAAAAGAGTCATACTATTTCCTTCTTTGAATATCAAGAGCATATTAATCTCCATTTCTAATCTTCACTCTACCATGTATTATGGACATTTATATGTTGTTGTTGTTAAGTGCTGTAGAGTTGCTTCCAAATCATAGAGACCCTGTATATGGTTTCCATGGAATGGCTGGTGCATTTGAACCACCTATCTTGTGACTCAAACCAACCTTGCATTCTCGTGGGCACGTAAGTGCTACTTTTTAATTCTGGTATTAGAATGTGAGTTCTTTAAGAGCAAGAATAGTTTCTGGATCTTTTTTGTATTCTCCTGAGTGACCCATGCAGTGATTTCATTAGCTTTCCATCATTCCCCAGTTCATTTCTCTTCCCTTACTCACCTACAACTACAGACACTGACAAATTCCAGATAGTCCACTTGTTAGTCTCAGTGGAGAGATCCTTTTTTTTTTTTTTTTTTTTCTTAAAGTATACAATGAACTGCTTTTATTTTCATGTATCCACATGTCAGTATTTAGTGGTCCTGAACAGAAGAGTGGAAAAGCACAGCAATTTTCCAGGAGCCCAATCCCACCAATTTTGGGGATCTGCAGTGTACACCAAGCTCTTTCTGACTCCCTGTTGAGGATCTTGGGAAACAACATCACCAAAACCACCATACGCACCGAATCCAAGGTTCTTTTAGTTCCACTTGTTAAAGATTCCACACTAGACACAAATAAACTTCAAGGATGACCTAATGAAAACTGTTTGTTTAAAACTTCTATTTTTAAAAGCAAAGCAGTGAGAGGAAAAGAAAAATTCAGAGGGATCATGTATGCTTACAAGTGTCTTCATATGGCCTTTTTCCAAGTTTAACCACCAAAGACTTTGAGAGCTGGCAGATCTGAATGACTCTAGTGACTGTTCTTGCCACCATATCAAAACTTGAACTAAAACAGTGCATCAGACGACAGCAGAGGATGGTGACAGAAACTAGGACCCCATACTCATGTCCCAGGCTGGTGGAAGTAAATCAATGTGGTTGCGGAATGAAATGAGAGAGGTCAGAGACTCATTTCAACTTTACCTCATGGCTTCTAACTAAAGCAAGTGTGTGGTGGAGGGGTGAAGGGAGGAGCTTTGGGAAGAGAAAAGGAAAAGGATCACCCCTTGATCAGGTGGGAAGACAGAAGCCCTGAATTCCTCACCAAAGGTCAATTTCAAAGGAGAGCAGAGAGGATTACAATCTATGCTTCAGCCAAGATGTTAGTGGAGAATAGTGAAGGAGGGCTTGGAATGTGGGGCATCATTTAAGACTTTAGTATCCCCAGGCAACCAGCAATAGTTCCTTAGGCTGCAACCAAAAACCTTCACATCTATTCCAAGAAACCACACCAAGCCAGAGGCTGTTGCCGGGATAGAGGGCTGAGGGCAGGGGGTGGGACAAGGGCAGAGACCACAGGCCATGTAATCAGCAGCAAGCTGATTGTGTTATGTCTTTTCACACCAGAGTTAGATGTGCCCCACCGGTTATGATGACAATCAATTTAAATATACTTTCTTGGTCTCAGGACTTCAACTACATGGACAGTGGTTACATAGGACAGTATAATTTGTCATAGCACAACATATATTTCAAATGGACAAAAATTTAGTATCATTTATGGTATCTTAAGATAACTTGCCCTTGAATGTGAGCTTCCATTCCAGTACTTTGAGGTCTACAGGACATATTGTTGTTGTTGTTATGTGCCGTGGAGTCAGTTCCAACTCATAGCAACCCTGCACAGGGTTTCTGAGGCTGTAAATCTTTATGGGAGCAGAAAGCCTCATGTTTCTCCCATGGAACAGCTGGTGGTTTCGAGCTGCTGACCCTGAGGTTAGCAGCCAGATTAGTAACTACCACGCTACGAGAGCTCCTTATAAGACATATTGCTACTGTGGAAAATGAGGACTGCTTAAATAGAGTAGGGATTGGGAAGAAGGTCGGGCCTGTGGTTTTTCTTTCTGACTAATTGCTGTAACACTGTCCTTCAGGAAGGTGAAGAAGTTTCATGTTTTCTATAGACTTCATTAGGAGCTGAAGCTCTTGCAGGACAACTTTGATGCTATAAGAATTCTGGCGTTTAGCTAGCATTGATAAGGCTCTTGGGTCCACAACTCCATTCAAACGAATTACTCCATTCATATTCATTTTTGCTACAAATCTTACAAAGGGATTGTTTCTGGGCATTTAAGGCCACGTTCTATTTTAAGGTTGCATATCTGGCTTTCTTGGAGGAGGAATTGTCATCCTTAATAACATCTTGTATGTCCATCTTGTAAGTACCATGTCTTCATCATCTTCTAGATCCCAGCTAACTGTGTCATCTCCTACTCCTTTCTGGCCTTCTTCGAGTTCTTCCAACAGTAGGAACAGCAACCCTGTATAGGGTTTCTAAAGAGAGATTTTTAAGTTTGAACTGCCAAATTTGCAGTTCAAACCCACCTTGAAGTCAAGTGATTATCCTATGGTGGTGCCACCTTTGAAAATCCTATAGAGCTCAGTTGCATTCTGTAACTTATGGAGTCACCTGATGTGTGGGATGGCCATGGGTTGATTTGGTTTATAGTTTACTGATTGTATATGCCCATATGTAAGTCAATGATACATATTTTTTTTAAAACAATTCTCTATTTCCTTGACTACAATGTTGGGAAAAATAATTTCTAAGTATTTCATAGGGTTAATATATAGATCAAATAAGAAAATGAATGTGAATATATTTTATAAACTATAAGGTGTGAAACAAAAGTAATTTGATTTTTTGTTGTTTAACTGACATTTAATGTTCCAATGCAGAGTCATAGCTTTGTCTTTTCCTAATAATGACAAGCAGCAGATACTTCTAAAAGATTATTGAGTACTTATTTTTTATAAATGAGTTTTATTATAAAACAACAGTAAACATAAACAAGGAATATATTTCGCTGTATGAAAACCAAGCATTATGTAATTTATAAATCATACAGTTTTCTAATTAACTGTTTATGTTCATCTTCTATACTGATGAACAAAAGGAATGTCTAAAAATAGCTTATTTGTGAAGTGATAATATGCCAGTTTCAGTGCAGTTATTTAAAGAAAGCACAAATGCTGACGTTTTAAAGTTAGGCATTGAATGATTATAAACCTCATGCTATTTTAATACTGTTTTTTGTAAAGTAATATGGAAGGGACCTTGAATATGTCCAGAATGATATCATAAAAATCCAATATTTGTGTAAAATTTCATAGGGTCAGCTGTTTAAGTAACTGCCTGATTAAATATCTATACATGTTTTGCAAACGTTGTAAATTTTACTCTATTATTATCTCATAACATAATTTTCAGCTGGTAAACAGATTTTTCTGAAGGCAACCAAATCATAGTGTATTGTGTCCTCATCTCAAAATGTAAGAGTGTTCCACCAAAACACTTCAGGGAAAATAGCAAGCTTCCTTACTAGCTTTTCTCTGTACTGAAGATCATAAAGCTTATCTGGTTGGTTTTAAAATAGCTTCATCCCAAGAGGGCAAGATAATTTATGTCTTTTCTAAACTTCACTCCATACAAAGTTAAAGCCCTCTTCATTATATATTCATTTTTGTGGGTGTTGTTAAGTGTCTTTATGTCAGTTCTGATTCATCGCGAACGTGTTATAGGATTTCAGAGGAGCAGCTGATGGGTTTGAACCACCAACTTTATGATTAGCAGCCAAGTACTTATCCTACAGTGTCATACCAGGAGTCCTATATATTTATTAGCATTGTCTAAAGCTGTGGTTTTGTGAGTTAATGTGCTGGACTGCAAGATCAGTTTGAACCACAAGGTTGGCAGTTCAAACCCAGCAGCTGTTCCTCGGAACACTATACAGTTTCGTTGTGAGTCAGAACAGACTCAACAGCACTTCACAACAACAATAACAACAAAACAAATAGCATATTAATATGAAAAACTACAAACTTTGAAAGGGCATCTTGTAGATGGAAACGTTTATCTCCCCTGGGTAAGCCTTTCCTTCTGATATGCTAAATTTTTCTTGATTAATCTAAAGATTGTTATAACTGTCGGATAGTTATTTTTGTTTGTTTTGACCATTTGCATCTAAGTTAGCTAATTCTAGTTACTTAGAGAATACATGAACAAATTATAATTGTTTTAATGTTAGAACACAGTATAACTCATTTCTTTAATTTATTTGAAAATCTGTGATTAAGGATGAAATAAATAACAATTTATAAATAACAATATATTTAAGATGTTAAGTTCCTCCAAGAAAAATGTTATGTCGTACATCTCTTTTGCAACTTCTATATGAAATTAAGATACTAGAATTATAATTCCTAATGGGTCAGTGTTTTTTTGACTGACTTAACTCCAGTCAGACATTACTAGCATGTCTCAAACAAAACTGTGTAATAAAAAAGTAAAAATTTAGAACAGAAATATTTTTTGGTAATTTTTATGCTCTAGCTCCACTATCTGTTAGCAATAAAAACTCTAAATTTCAATCACTCAATCCTAATTGATATAAGTAGGCAAATAAGTGAGTAAAATGACTTTTAGGGCAGCAATGAAGGGTTGAGGAGAAATTTTCTCATTATTAGTACTAAATTGAAAATCAATAGTGTGTTTGCCCAGAAAGAAACAAAATGAAATCAAATTGAAGACTAAATTGGTGTTTATATGTTTGCTCATTCTTTTTTTATTTCTGAAGAACTGATTAGCTGTTTATTCATAACATAAATTCACTTTTGTACATTCAGTTATTTTCCAATTCCTACATTTAATAATTCTAACAATACTGGAATAATAAAATGAGGATCACAATTATTTCTTCACTACTAAGCTTTGGACTATACATACTATTAGAAAACCAGGACATAAGAGGAGACTTCATAAAGTTTGTGGAAATTTTCTATTATCTTTTAATTCCATTTTTCACACACTTTCTGAAGCCCTCCTTGCAAAATGAGAGTGTACATGAAATAATATACAGTATAAATATAGTTCATGAGAGATGCATTTTTTTTAAATTGATCTGGTATTTCTGTACCATCTTGATGTACTCTTCTGCAACAAGTAGACAAATAGAAGAAAAAGAAAATTAGTGTATTCACCAGACTGCCAAGAATTCTTATGAGTCTATGCAGTTTTTTCTAATTTCTAATGGGATGCTGTTATCGTTTTTGGAGTATTTCCATTGAATATTCCCTTAATTTATTGCCAAACTGTTTCTAGTGGATTTATCTCAGTGGTTTGCTGAACACCCTCATCGACCTGCTCTGAAGTCACCTGGGCCTTAGCCAAACGAGGACTTATTATGACCCATGTCTGTAGGCTGTTGAGCTCAGCACAGGGAATTGTTCCATCCTGATAGCCAGAGCTCTTCCAGGTAAAGCCGTTTACTTCCAAAGAATCACTGGATTTCTCCCAACACATTAGCAAACTGACTACTGGATAGGTTTCAATGAATTGGTAGTATAATCAGTTTGCTGCTGCCACTAGATATGTGGCTCACACTACGTGCAAGACGCCTTCTTTCAGGATGTAAAATTGATGATGTATATGGGAAAAAATATATAGTCATGCTCATAACAAACAACCACTAAACAAATTTTCAAATTAAAAGTGAGTTCCAGATTTCTAACTATTATTTTTTCCTATCCAGTTTTTCCCTCAGAACACTCATCTCATATTTAGGTTCACCATTCTATCATTAAAATATATTCTATCATTTTAGAGACATTTCCCCCAAAATATTTAATTACAACTGGAATGAAAAAAATTTTCCACTAACCTCTCTACATTTCTACGTATCCATTAACTGTGATCAATAACAACTTGACCATTTTATTTTTAGTGTGATTAAAAAATTTAACAAGCTTTTAATAACCATTAGTTAGGTATATCTTACAAATCCTGGATCCAAAACAAGTCACTATTGCCTAGAGTTACCTCATAAGTTCCCTGAAGAGAGTCTAAGATAATTAAATAAAAGAGAATACTTAACTGACAGGTCAAACATCTCAACTCTCTTAATGTCTATCATGAGGATCAAGAACTGGTGATTCTGTCCAGCAACTCTACCCACCCTAGATGATTTTGTGTTTTTACTCAAGAACAAAGGATAAATAAATACACTGGTAAGTTTAGAAAGAATCTAATCACCTTTGAAACATTCATCTTTGAAATACTCTTGATCAGATGTGTTATTGATATCAAAATAACATTTTAAAACATTTTTTTTTATTTTTACATAGTTTCAGACTTATAGAAAAAAACCTATATGACTAGTATAGATAATTCCCATAGATCATTTACTCAGATTCCCCAAATGTTATCCCTTATTTTCTTTAAAATCTTTCTCTCTTTCTATAAACATATACATGTAATTTATTTTTAACATTTAGAGAGTAGCTTGCAGACATGATGTCCCTTTACCCATAAACACTTCAGTGTGTTTTTTTCTTAAGAATGGAATGCATCATTTGGTAAGTATCATAATAACAAATGTTGCAGACAATAATCATAAATGAATGCCAAATTAGCAAGTAAAAATATTAGAAGAAGATATTTGCATAGTCTTAACACATCTCTTCACAAAGTATTATTGAAAATGAAAATTTAAAATTTCCATTGGAGAAACATTACAGATGTCACCTAAGCCAAGTGACCAGATTGTGAATATCTCTTACAATGACTCAAATTGATAATTCCTCATATGATACCCTGGGAAGGACATAGTATCACTTCCATGGTATTCTCTCTCTCTCTCTCTCTCTCTCTCTCTCTCTCTCTCATCTTCCTTTGTATCTCTTTTTCTTTTATATCCATTTCTTTTCCCCCTTGTTACAACTACTTTGCCTTTCTCTATTACTCTCTCTCTCTC
>NW_006408617.1:3460826-3469821 GCF_000296735.1 Chrysochloris asiatica
GACCCTGTACAGGGTTTCCGAGGGTGTAAATCTTTACGGGAGTAGAAAGCCTCATCTTTCTCCCGCGGAGCGGCTGGTAGTTTCGAACAGCTGACCTTAAGGTTCGCAGCCCGATTCGTAACCACTACGCTACCAGTGGTTACATAGGACAGTATAATTTGTCATAGCACAACATATATTTCAAATGGACAAAAATTTAGTATCATTTATGGTATCTTAAGATAACTTGCCCTTGAATGTGAGCTTCCATTCCAGTACTTTGAGGTCTACAGGACATATTGTTGTTGTTGTTATGTGCCGTGGAGTCAGTTCCAACTCATAGCAACCCTGCACAGGGTTTCTGAGGCTGTAAATCTTTATGGGAGCAGAAAGCCTCATGTTTCTCCCATGGAACAGCTGGTGGTTTCGAGCTGCTGACCCTGAGGTTAGCAGCCAGATTAGTAACTACCACGCTACGAGAGCTCCTTATAAGACATATTGCTACTGTGGAAAATGAGGACTGCTTAAATAGAGTAGGGATTGGGAAGAAGGTCGGGCCTGTGGTTTTTCTTTCTGACTAATTGCTGTAACACTGTCCTTCAGGAAGGTGAAGAAGTTTCATGTTTTCTATAGACTTCATTAGGAGCTGAAGCTCTTGCAGGACAACTTTGATGCTATAAGAATTCTGGCGTTTAGCTAGCATTGATAAGGCTCTTGGGTCCACAACTCCATTCAAACGAATTACTCCATTCATATTCATTTTTGCTACAAATCTTACAAAGGGATTGTTTCTGGGCATTTAAGGCCACGTTCTATTTTAAGGTTGCATATCTGGCTTTCTTGGAGGAGGAATTGTCATCCTTAATAACATCTTGTATGTCCATCTTGTAAGTACCATGTCTTCATCATCTTCTAGATCCCAGCTAACTGTGTCATCTCCTACTCCTTTCTGGCCTTCTTCGAGTTCTTCCAACAGTAGGAACAGCAACCCTGTATAGGGTTTCTAAAGAGAGATTTTTAAGTTTGAACTGCCAAATTTGCAGTTCAAACCCACCTTGAAGTCAAGTGATTATCCTA
This sequence comes from Chrysochloris asiatica, assembly GCF_000296735.1. Classification (NCBI taxonomy): domain Eukaryota; kingdom Metazoa; phylum Chordata; class Mammalia; order Afrosoricida; family Chrysochloridae; genus Chrysochloris; species Chrysochloris asiatica. The sequence continues at coordinate 3,461,883 of NW_006408617.1, forward strand.
TGGTGGTGCCACCTTTGAAAATCCTATAGAGCTCAGTTGCATTCTGTAACTTATGGAGTCACCTGATGTGTGGGATGGCCATGGGTTGATTTGGTTTATAGTTTACTGATTGTATATGCCCATATGTAAGTCAATGATACATATTTTTTTTAAAACAATTCTCTATTTCCTTGACTACAATGTTGGGAAAAATAATTTCTAAGTATTTCATAGGGTTAATATATAGATCAAATAAGAAAATGAATGTGAATATATTTTATAAACTATAAGGTGTGAAACAAAAGTAATTTGATTTTTTGTTGTTTAACTGACATTTAATGTTCCAATGCAGAGTCATAGCTTTGTCTTTTCCTAATAATGACAAGCAGCAGATACTTCTAAAAGATTATTGAGTACTTATTTTTTATAAATGAGTTTTATTATAAAACAACAGTAAACATAAACAAGGAATATATTTCGCTGTATGAAAACCAAGCATTATGTAATTTATAAATCATACAGTTTTCTAATTAACTGTTTATGTTCATCTTCTATACTGATGAACAAAAGGAATGTCTAAAAATAGCTTATTTGTGAAGTGATAATATGCCAGTTTCAGTGCAGTTATTTAAAGAAAGCACAAATGCTGACGTTTTAAAGTTAGGCATTGAATGATTATAAACCTCATGCTATTTTAATACTGTTTTTTGTAAAGTAATATGGAAGGGACCTTGAATATGTCCAGAATGATATCATAAAAATCCAATATTTGTGTAAAATTTCATAGGGTCAGCTGTTTAAGTAACTGCCTGATTAAATATCTATACATGTTTTGCAAACGTTGTAAATTTTACTCTATTATTATCTCATAACATAATTTTCAGCTGGTAAACAGATTTTTCTGAAGGCAACCAAATCATAGTGTATTGTGTCCTCATCTCAAAATGTAAGAGTGTTCCACCAAAACACTTCAGGGAAAATAGCAAGCTTCCTTACTAGCTTTTCTCTGTACTGAAGATCATAAAGCTTATCTGGTTGGTTTTAAAATAGCTTCATCCCAAGAGGGCAAGATAATTTATGTCTTTTCTAAACTTCACTCCATACAAAGTTAAAGCCCTCTTCATTATATATTCATTTTTGTGGGTGTTGTTAAGTGTCTTTATGTCAGTTCTGATTCATCGCGAACGTGTTATAGGATTTCAGAGGAGCAGCTGATGGGTTTGAACCACCAACTTTATGATTAGCAGCCAAGTACTTATCCTACAGTGTCATACCAGGAGTCCTATATATTTATTAGCATTGTCTAAAGCTGTGGTTTTGTGAGTTAATGTGCTGGACTGCAAGATCAGTTTGAACCACAAGGTTGGCAGTTCAAACCCAGCAGCTGTTCCTCGGAACACTATACAGTTTCGTTGTGAGTCAGAACAGACTCAACAGCACTTCACAACAACAATAACAACAAAACAAATAGCATATTAATATGAAAAACTACAAACTTTGAAAGGGCATCTTGTAGATGGAAACGTTTATCTCCCCTGGGTAAGCCTTTCCTTCTGATATGCTAAATTTTTCTTGATTAATCTAAAGATTGTTATAACTGTCGGATAGTTATTTTTGTTTGTTTTGACCATTTGCATCTAAGTTAGCTAATTCTAGTTACTTAGAGAATACATGAACAAATTATAATTGTTTTAATGTTAGAACACAGTATAACTCATTTCTTTAATTTATTTGAAAATCTGTGATTAAGGATGAAATAAATAACAATTTATAAATAACAATATATTTAAGATGTTAAGTTCCTCCAAGAAAAATGTTATGTCGTACATCTCTTTTGCAACTTCTATATGAAATTAAGATACTAGAATTATAATTCCTAATGGGTCAGTGTTTTTTTGACTGACTTAACTCCAGTCAGACATTACTAGCATGTCTCAAACAAAACTGTGTAATAAAAAAGTAAAAATTTAGAACAGAAATATTTTTTGGTAATTTTTATGCTCTAGCTCCACTATCTGTTAGCAATAAAAACTCTAAATTTCAATCACTCAATCCTAATTGATATAAGTAGGCAAATAAGTGAGTAAAATGACTTTTAGGGCAGCAATGAAGGGTTGAGGAGAAATTTTCTCATTATTAGTACTAAATTGAAAATCAATAGTGTGTTTGCCCAGAAAGAAACAAAATGAAATCAAATTGAAGACTAAATTGGTGTTTATATGTTTGCTCATTCTTTTTTTATTTCTGAAGAACTGATTAGCTGTTTATTCATAACATAAATTCACTTTTGTACATTCAGTTATTTTCCAATTCCTACATTTAATAATTCTAACAATACTGGAATAATAAAATGAGGATCACAATTATTTCTTCACTACTAAGCTTTGGACTATACATACTATTAGAAAACCAGGACATAAGAGGAGACTTCATAAAGTTTGTGGAAATTTTCTATTATCTTTTAATTCCATTTTTCACACACTTTCTGAAGCCCTCCTTGCAAAATGAGAGTGTACATGAAATAATATACAGTATAAATATAGTTCATGAGAGATGCATTTTTTTTAAATTGATCTGGTATTTCTGTACCATCTTGATGTACTCTTCTGCAACAAGTAGACAAATAGAAGAAAAAGAAAATTAGTGTATTCACCAGACTGCCAAGAATTCTTATGAGTCTATGCAGTTTTTTCTAATTTCTAATGGGATGCTGTTATCGTTTTTGGAGTATTTCCATTGAATATTCCCTTAATTTATTGCCAAACTGTTTCTAGTGGATTTATCTCAGTGGTTTGCTGAACACCCTCATCGACCTGCTCTGAAGTCACCTGGGCCTTAGCCAAACGAGGACTTATTATGACCCATGTCTGTAGGCTGTTGAGCTCAGCACAGGGAATTGTTCCATCCTGATAGCCAGAGCTCTTCCAGGTAAAGCCGTTTACTTCCAAAGAATCACTGGATTTCTCCCAACACATTAGCAAACTGACTACTGGATAGGTTTCAATGAATTGGTAGTATAATCAGTTTGCTGCTGCCACTAGATATGTGGCTCACACTACGTGCAAGACGCCTTCTTTCAGGATGTAAAATTGATGATGTATATGGGAAAAAATATATAGTCATGCTCATAACAAACAACCACTAAACAAATTTTCAAATTAAAAGTGAGTTCCAGATTTCTAACTATTATTTTTTCCTATCCAGTTTTTCCCTCAGAACACTCATCTCATATTTAGGTTCACCATTCTATCATTAAAATATATTCTATCATTTTAGAGACATTTCCCCCAAAATATTTAATTACAACTGGAATGAAAAAAATTTTCCACTAACCTCTCTACATTTCTACGTATCCATTAACTGTGATCAATAACAACTTGACCATTTTATTTTTAGTGTGATTAAAAAATTTAACAAGCTTTTAATAACCATTAGTTAGGTATATCTTACAAATCCTGGATCCAAAACAAGTCACTATTGCCTAGAGTTACCTCATAAGTTCCCTGAAGAGAGTCTAAGATAATTAAATAAAAGAGAATACTTAACTGACAGGTCAAACATCTCAACTCTCTTAATGTCTATCATGAGGATCAAGAACTGGTGATTCTGTCCAGCAACTCTACCCACCCTAGATGATTTTGTGTTTTTACTCAAGAACAAAGGATAAATAAATACACTGGTAAGTTTAGAAAGAATCTAATCACCTTTGAAACATTCATCTTTGAAATACTCTTGATCAGATGTGTTATTGATATCAAAATAACATTTTAAAACATTTTTTTTTATTTTTACATAGTTTCAGACTTATAGAAAAAAACCTATATGACTAGTATAGATAATTCCCATAGATCATTTACTCAGATTCCCCAAATGTTATCCCTTATTTTCTTTAAAATCTTTCTCTCTTTCTATAAACATATACATGTAATTTATTTTTAACATTTAGAGAGTAGCTTGCAGACATGATGTCCCTTTACCCATAAACACTTCAGTGTGTTTTTTTCTTAAGAATGGAATGCATCATTTGGTAAGTATCATAATAACAAATGTTGCAGACAATAATCATAAATGAATGCCAAATTAGCAAGTAAAAATATTAGAAGAAGATATTTGCATAGTCTTAACACATCTCTTCACAAAGTATTATTGAAAATGAAAATTTAAAATTTCCATTGGAGAAACATTACAGATGTCACCTAAGCCAAGTGACCAGATTGTGAATATCTCTTACAATGACTCAAATTGATAATTCCTCATATGATACCCTGGGAAGGACATAGTATCACTTCCATGGTATTCTCTCTCTCTCTCTCTCACACACACACACACACACAAAAGCATAACTTTAATTGAATATGATACAAACATTGACATCCAAAAGAAAGATTAGCAGTTGGAAAATATGACCTTGGTGATAAAAATGATGCTGGAAATTATATAATAGAATTTTGCAAGACCAATGATTTATTAATTGTAAATACATTTTTTAACAACATAAATGGTAACTACACACATGGATAAGGAACCCTGGTACTGAAGTGGGTTACACATTTGGCTGCTAATTGCAAGGCCAAGCCAGCAGTTGGAATTTACCAGCCGCATTCTGAAGAAAGACGAGGATTTCTGCTCCCATAAAGATGTATAGCATCAGAAACCATATCCAGGGTTGTCATGGGTCAGAAGTGACTCCACTGCACACCACCACCACCATGCACATGGACTGTGCCAGACTGAATGCATGGGCATCAAATGAACTACATCCATAAAGGGATGATGGAGAAACTTTCTCCAGCCAGAGCAAGACCAGTAGCAGCCTGAAGATCATCAATATCTCATACACAAGTTCAAGTTCAAGTTGAAGAAAATGTAAACAAGTACACCAGAATCAAAGTAGGACCCTGAATACAGACCATCTGAATTTAGGGACCATTTCAAAAATACATTTGGCATATTGAATACTAATGGCTGAAGACTGGAGGAGTTGTGGAATGACATCAAGGAAATCATAAACTAATAAGACAAAAGATCATTAAGTAGACAGGAAAGAAAGAAGAGACCTAAATGGATGTCAGAAAAGACAACTGGAAGAAAATATGAAATAAAAGAGCAGAAAAGAAATTTCAAAGTGCAGCACTAGAAGACAAGTAAAGTATTATAATAAAATGTACAAATACTTAGGTTTGGAAATCAAAAGGAAAGCGCACCCTTGGTATTTTGTCAGCCTTAAGTTGTATTATTGAAGAATTCTAGTGGCAATATATACAATAATGAAGGAATCAGCAAAAGTGGATGGGAGAAACATGTAGTCAGTATACCAGATATAATTAGTCAGCATTCAACTTTTTCTGGAGGCATCATACAACCAAGAATCAACAGAATCCAAGGAAAATGTCCAAGCTGCACTGCAGACATTGAAGAAGAATAACAAGACTCTAGAAACTGACATAATACCAATGAAATATTTCCACAAACGGTTACATCACTGGTGGTGCTCTATGGCAAGATATTTGGAAGACAGTTACTTGGTCAACCGATTGGAAGATATCTATATATGTGCCCATTCCAAAGAAAGGTGATCCAACAGAATACAGAAATTATAGAGCAATATCACTGATATCACATTCAAGTAATTTTTTTGCTGAAGATTACTCAAAAATGAGTACAGCAGTACATCCACAGAGAGCCTCCAGAAATTCAAGCCAAATTCTGAAGAGGACATGAAATAAAAGTTAATTAACATTTCTGATAGCATATGGATTTTGGCTGAAAGCAGAGAGTAGCAGAATTATATTAATCTGTGTTTTATTGAATATGGAAAGGCATTAAATTGTGTGGTGCATTACAAATTATAAATAATATTGTGGAGCATGGGAATTCTAGAACATATAGTTATACTCATATGGAACCTGTACAGAACAAAGAGATACTGAAGAGTTTAAAATCAGGAAAGGTGTACTTCAAAATTGTATCCTTTTATCATATTTACTCAAGCTGTGTGCTGGGTGTGCTGAGCAAATATTATGAGAAGCTGGACTATATGAAGAAGAATGCAACATCATTATTGGAAGAAGACTCATTAATAACTCGTGAGATACAGATGACATGACATTGCTTGATGAAAGCAAGATTTAAAACACTTACTGATGAAGATCAAAAACTGTAGCTTTTACTGTGTATTACACCTCCACATAAGAACTTTTATTAAAAATCCTCACAACAACAAAATCAATAAGCAATGTCACGATTAATAAAGAAAATATTGAAATTGCCAAGGATTTCATTTTAATTGGATCCACAATTAACAATTATGGAAATTGTTGTTGTAGTTAAGTGTTGTCGAATCGATTCCAACCCATAGCAACCCTGTATAGGGTTTCCAAGGAGCAGCTTGTGAGCTTGAACTGCCAACCTTACAGTTCAAATGGCCACACCAGGACTATAAATCAAATGGCATATTGTACTGGGTAAATCTGTTGTGGAATACCTCTCTATAGTGTTAAAAAGCAAAGATGTTGTGAGTGGTGATCTAAAGTGCAACTATTGGTCACTCCTAGTGTGGAAAAAAGGAGCTCTGTAGCATAGTGGTTATGAATCGGGCTGTGAACCTCAAGGTCAGCAGTTCGAAACTACCAGCTGTTCCACAGGAGAAAGATGAGGCTTTCTGCTCCAGTAAAGATTTACAGCCTTGGAAACCCTATACAGGGTTGTTATGAGTTAGAACCGACTTCACGGCACATAACCACCACCGCCAAGGTGTGGAAAAAAGAAGAGTGATGAAAATCAAAGATGCATGAAAACGATTAGTCCAATAGACAATGTGAACATTAGTCCCTATGACTCTCATACCATAAAATTTGATTGTTCCTGACTAGTACAACTACTAACTGCAATGAAAAGGTTCACATTAGAAGGTCCTAGATAGAGTGGGAGAAAAATATGGAACAAAATTTAAAATTACATATATGTGTGTGTGTGTGTGTATATATACACACACACACACACACACATATGTAACTAGTACGATGGTTGCCCAATTTTCAGGCAAAAAATAGGTCTTTAAGGAGAGCAATAGCATTAATGAGGGACACACACCTTAGAATAATCAACTATTTGAGATCCAAAGGACAGCATTTACACAGGGACAAAATTCAGAAGGGTAAGGGAAAGAAGGGGGAAGGTAGTAGAAAACATGGGGAGGAAGTTGAATAGGTGATATAACATCAAGGGGATTGCAGTCAGCAAGCTGAAGCAAAATGTATATGAATTAGGGGAAATGGGGTTCAATGGTGAAGTAAGCAGAAAGGCTATGCAGACTCTCAAAAGGCTATGCAGACCCTCTTCAGCAAAAACACAGGTAAATGGATGGAAAACATCCAGAGGATGGCCCCAGAACTCTGAGCTTCAGATAAAGGGATGAATACATGGTTCAAATGCTAACCAGGAGAAAGAATTTGAAAAGAAGCAAGAAGGAGGTAACATCTGATTTGGGGAGGCCAACATTACCCACCACAGCTATTCTGAACAGGAGTGAGTGAAGTGAGAGACAGGAGAGCATTCCCATTGCAGATGGTGCAATTTTTATTATTATTTGTTCTTCTTCTTCTTCTTCTTCTTTTTTTTTTCTCTCTCTACTCATTTCCTCTCCGGTGACCAGAGAGGAGACGAGTATGAGTAGACACCCCCAGAGAAGGTCCTGTGCAGATCCAGCAGCTGGGAGCATAATTGAAACAAAGATCCAGTGCCAGCAGTCTCTTCCAAATTGGTCTGACCAGCCCTGGACTGGTTCTTATTAGCAGAAACAGCTGGACAGACTTGAAGGGAAGAAAAAAAAGGGAAACAGAACAACAACAAAAAATGCTGGGGATGGATCAGAGAAGCACATTGGGAAATTTCTCAGGCAGTGGTGAAGGCAATAGTCCATTGTTATTGTTGTTAGGTGCCATTGAGTTGGTACTGACTC
>NW_006408617.1:3471226-3471833 GCF_000296735.1 Chrysochloris asiatica
GCACTTAACAACAACAACAACAATAAAGCACAGGTAAACATCTTTCTGATATTCTCTGCTTTGAGCCAAGATCCGTCAAAAACCCGAAATGATATCCCTCATTCCACAGACTATTCTGAATCTGGTTTGAAACTCTGGAAGTTCTCTGTCAATTCATGATTATAGCCATTTCTGTATTATCTTTAGCAAAACTTTACTTGCATGGAATAGCAAAGAGATTGTTCAATGATTTCCTCATTCCATTGGGTCACCTCTCTTTGGAATGGGCACAAATATGGATCTCTTCCAATTGGTCAGCCAGATAGTTGTCTTTCAAATTTCTTGGCAGAGATGAGTGAGTGTCTCCTGTGCCACCTCACTTTCTTGAAAGATTTCAATTTTTATTCCATTGACTAGTTTTTTTTCCATTGCCTAGTTCTTTGCCAATTCTTTCAATGCTCCTTGGATTTCCTCCTTCAGTATCATTGGCTCTTGATCATATGCTACCTCTTGCAACAGTTGAACATTAATCATTTCCCTTTAGGTACAGTGACTCTTTGTATTCCTTCCATCTTCTATTGATGCTTTCTCCATCATTCAATAATTTGCCCAAAGAATTTTTCAATAA
>NW_006408617.1:3471933-3479371 GCF_000296735.1 Chrysochloris asiatica
CTTGACATTGAGATGTAATCCATATCGAAGGCTGTGCTCTTCTTTGATCTTCATCAGTAAATATGTTAAGTCCTCTTCACTTTCAGCAAGCAAGGTTGTATCATCTGCATATTGCAGATTGCTAGTGAGTCTTCCTCCAATCCTGATGCCATGTTTTTCTTCATATAACCCAACTTCTTGAATTATTTGCTCAGCATACAGGTTGAATAAGTATGGCGAACTAATACACATTATCACATCCCTTTCTTAATTTTAAACCATTCAGTGTTCCCATGGTTTTTAATAAAAAAAAATAAATAAAATTTTTAATTAAATTTTATTGTCTTTATATTGGGCTTCTTAGGTTTTTATGACTCTTGTTTTGATTTTTTGGTCCTTCTGATATAGTCTGAGCGTATTTTCCCTTCTGGATTCACCTGAAAGGAGACAATGATTAAGGCCATACAGGCAAGACACAACTGTACTCAGTGAAAACCCACTATTTGCTCAAGAGCCAATACAGGCTACTATACACCAGAACAGTTTATATAATCAAAACCTGATAAAAACACTTTGAATTGAACTGTATGAACAGTGAATAAAATTTCACCTCCTGATCACATCTTCCAAGAGGCAATAAGGAGAGTGCTTAGTAATACATCAACATACATTCATCAAATTAATACAAGCAAAAAAACACCACAATGCCTAAAAAGTAGCATAAAATTTCTGCTCACATGCAGAAACAAGACCGAGTAGCTCAAACAAACAAGAGGAAGAGCTAGAAAGTGCTTTTGAGGGACAAGAGATTATGGTACTACCTGAAAGAGAATTCAAGAGAATTATACTGAGGTACATCCAAATGTGTCACAAAAAGTTCAAGGAAAAGAAGTAAGAAGGAAGACAAGCACTACAGGAACAATTAAACAAAATAGATATAGCTTTGGAGATGATATAAAATCTGAAAACAGAAATCCAAAAGATTAATACTAAGATATAAGAAATGGACAACACACTGAAAGGGCAAAGGAGTATAATTGAATTGATGGAAACCAGAATTAGCAAGCCTAAAGATAAATTTCTCACTATTGCTAAAATAGAAATACAACCAGAAAAATTAATGAAAAAATCTGAAGAAAGTCCAAGATTTATGTGGGACAACATGAAGAGCAATAACCTATAGATAATTGAAATTCCAGAACAAGAAGAGCCAAAGAAAAACCATAACCACAATCCAACAGCTGCTGGAAGAAATTTCCCTAACATTTTGAAAGACCTGAAGACAAGCATTCAAGAAGCTGAATGAACCCCAAGAAGGATAGACCCCCCAGAAGAAAATCACCAAGATAAATTATAATCAAACTTTCCAAAATCAGGGAAAAGAAATAATCCTGAAAACAGCTCAGGAAAAAAGAAATGTACCTACAAAGGAAAACCAATAAAACTATTCTCTGATTTTTTAGCAGAAGGCAATGGATAGACATGTACAGAAATCTGAAAGAAAAAAGACTTCAAATCAAGAATCATATACCCAGCAAAGTTGCCCAGAAAATATGATTGCAAAATTAGAACATTTCAGAATAAACATAAATTAAAAAATTTTATAAAAGCCAAGTTAGTGCTTGAAAACACACAAAAGGGAGTTCTTTGGATTGAGAACCAATAAGAGCAGACAACAACAAATACATGGTATACATAGACTATCAAACATTAGGGGAAACCTACAAACAATAGAACACAAAATATAGATGACTGAGACATAGTAAAAATTAGAAATTTATGTGCATAAAATGATTTCACCAAAAGAGTAAAAAGGTAGCACACAGACTGGGAAATTATTTTTGCAGCTACATCTCAGAGAAAGGACTAATCTCTAAAACTTATTGTAGCGACATATCAGAGAAAGGACAACACCTCTATAAGAAAAAGACAAATAACTCAATTAAAAAATGGGCACAAGATATGAACAGACACTTCACTAAGGAAGACATTTAGCAACCAACAAACATATGAAGAAATATTCATAATCATTAGCTATTAGATAAATGCAATCAAAACAACAATGAGATATCAGCATTAACAACAAAATTCATAAATACAGTAAACAACAAATGCTGGTGAGAGTGTGGTGATGGTATGGCCCTCTTACATTGCTGGTGGGACTATAAAATGGTTAAACCACTATAGAAAACAGTACTGTGCTTCTTCAGAAAGCTGTTAATACAAATACCTTATGAGTTGGTGGCCAACTTGCACAATGTGCCCCTTGGTTATGGTTACTTAAAAGATTATATATCCCTGCGTGTTTTTTGTTTTTGTTTTGCTTGTACATCGTGGGGGAAAAAAAAAAAAAGGGAGGAAAGTTTTTTGATAAAAGAAACAATTTTATGAGGGTTTTTGGGCGGAGGAGACAATGATACATTCGCTAGAGGGTTGACACACATTGGCATAGGTGATGGGGTAGGCAATGTACTACTGGAGAAAGGTTGACAGAGGAAAGATAATGTGGCGAGAGACACAGGGAGAAATGCAGTGATTAAATTGAATAGAGGTAAATGCTGTTAAGTGTTAGTGCATGTAGGTGATTGCAATCATATAATGAAGCAAAGTATATGATTTTTAGAACGTAAAACTGATGATCTGCTTTGTACACCTTCAATCAATTCACAATTAAAAAAAAAAGACATATCCTATGATACAGAAATTCCACTCCTTGATATGCATCCACAAGAACTATGAGTCAGAACACTAGTAGATAAACACACACCAATGTTCATCACAGCACTATTCATAATAGTAAAAAGATGGAGACAGCCTAAGTGCCCATCAATGGAAGAATGGATAAACAAATTTTAGTACATACATACAATGGGATACTATGCAACCTTGAAGAATAATTATGAAGTTGCAAAACACCTGATAACATGGATGAACCTTGAGGACATTATGCTGAGTGAAATCAGTCAATTACAAAAGGGCAAAGATTGCATGAGACTATTATTATATTATTATAAAAAGGAGCTCTGGTAGCATAGTGGTTACGAATCGGGCTGCGAACCTTAAGGTCAGTGGTTTGAAACTACCAGCCGCTCCGCGGGAGAAAGATGAGGCTTTCTACTCCCGTAAGGATTTACACTCTCAGAAACCCTGTACAGGGTCGCTATGGGTCAGAACCGACTTGACGGTACTTAACAACAACAATTATTATAAAAGCTTAAGAAAATATTTCCATACTAAAAGAAAAATTATTTGATGATTACCAGGTGTGGGAGTGAAGGGAGAGTAATTCACATGATAATTAGTTCACATGGTAGCTCTGTAGATATTATGGAGTACTGATATTCCATCAGCCAGTCCATCAGCTGACTGAAATTCCAAGGTAACCTACAAACAGAAATGAGGATAAAGACACTTTCTCATTTACTTCAGGCATGTTATCCGATGTTAAGTAGACACATGATAGCTCTGGTGATGAGGAAGGCACTATATAAGAGGGAAATGGCAATACACAAGAATGGGGAGGGTGGTAGATGAACAATGAAGATAGGGAAAGACTTAATAAGCTATGCATGGACTACACAGTGCTGTATACACAACCTTGGAACCACAGTACTCCTTGATACAGGGATTGAGAAGTAGTCAGAATGAGTAAAAGAGGGGACAATATTTAGGGAATTGACATTCTTGTGAATATTGTTTTCCTTTGCCTGTTGTCGTTTTTACTGGGTGCTGTTGAGTCAGTTCTGACTCATAGCAACCCTATATAGGGTTTTCGAGGAGTGACTGTTGTGCTTTAATGGCCGACCTTGTGGTAGTTCAAACTGACCTGGCAGTCTAGCGTAATAACTCACAGCACCACACCAGGACACATTCCCATGCCTACTATTGTAAAAAAAAGATGTTTAAGTGTGATAGAAATGAATATTGGGTATTATGATTGTATGAAGCTTGTAAACCAGTCTTCAGCCTATAACTGATTGCATTATATAAAAAGAATTAGAATTTGCCCAGGGAAATAGGATTTTTCTTAAGCCTTTGTGGAGTATGGGACTTTAGGTGTAAACCTGAACCCCAAACAGCACCTTCTGAGGTGGGACAGTCCTACTAGAAAATAATATGCAGAACAACCTGGAACAGCTAGAAGAACAGAAGATACTTTTGAAAGAAAGACTGGCAGGAAAAAAATCAGACTTGTTGGCTATTAGAATATCAAGAATACCAATTGTCTTGGAGCCATCAAGGAAAGAAAAGCCAGCCCATCAGCTCACTGAAACTCCAAAGGAACCCACAAACAGAAGTAAAGATGGAACATTTTTTTCATTTACTTCAGGCATGTTATCAGAAGGGCCAGTACCTGGAGAAGGACAAGGTGCTTAATAAAGTAGAGGATCAGCCAAAAAGGAGGAAGACCCTCAATGGGATTAATTGACAGTGGCTGCCACAATGGGTTCACATATAGCAATTGTGACAGCACTGTTTTCTGTATTAAGTTTACTATCAGTCAAAACAGCTGGATGCTGTATAACCACAATAACAATAACAATAATGAGAAAACAGATGTGGTGTCGTTAATTTACTTGATATGGCTTTTCTATTCAAATTCTTCTTAATTCCCACCAAATGATTTGGTTTTGTTGTTGTTAAGTGCTATAGAGTCAGTTCGCACTTACAGCATCCCTGTATAGAGTTTCTGAGGAGCAACTGGTGACCTTGAACCACCTACTTCGTGATTCAAACAGACTTTGCAGTCCAGCACATTAACCTGCAGCACCATGCCAGGACTCCATTGCATAGGACATTGTAAATAATCTTAATGCTGGGGTTGTTTCGTTTTGCCATTTCAGTAGGTTTAAAACAAATGATTCCAGGAAGATCATTAGTGGAACTTGAACTCCCTACTTGGAAAAGCAGGACAGCAGAGTTAGTAGCAGAGGCAGTGGCATGGAGAGATAGCAACTCAGGGTTTCTAAGCCCATGAACAAAGGAAAGCTGTTTGTGTTCAAGCAGGATACTGGATTTCTGAATGTATCTTTTGGGTATTTACAGACTGACTAGGGGAGCTTTGTAATATTTGCCGAAGCAAGACAGAGGCCAATGGGCCTTATGGCTGAGAGACAAAAGACCAGAAGGAAGAATCTGTGCAGTATGGCAAAGAAGTGGCATTCCTGACTAGAGGACGGCTGAATACTGAGTTGTTTCGGATTCTAAATTGTATCCTAGTCACTTCCCTAATGAATCCCATAATTGTGAGTATAATCTTTGAGTTCTATGTGGCTATTGCAACAGATTATCAAACCAAAATGTGAAGCAGAGGGTTCTGTAGGAGGGATGGTTGGTGTCAAAATGGGGTAAAGAACGCTGTAGGGTGTAGGCAAGTCTGGCCTCCACTTCATAGGAATCAGCCTTGAGCTGACTTTGAATTTGATTCTCTGTCCTCTTTCTGAAGTTATAGAAAGTCAGACGTGGCCTCCATACCATTTTTGCTATCTGAAAAACCGAAATTGACGAATAGTCTATAGAGAAACTTGAAATGTATAATAAACTGGAAGAGACTAAAGAGATAAAACCAATTTAAAAAATGTGGAATCGTGGATTATATCTTGGTCCCAGAAAAGTACCTAAGTGAAATAATTAAAGAAATTTGAGCAAAGGCTGTAGATTAGTAATTAGTAGCTATGTTAACTTTCTGGTGTAGGAAAAGAATTGGTTTAACTCTTAGCAACTCTTTGAAGTAGTTAATTATTTTTGTCCTTTTCATCAGTTTATAGCTGAGGGAACTGAGACACTAAAAACTGAGAGGTTAAACTGCTGTGTCTACAATTATTGAGTGACAGACCTGAGATTTAAGCCTTGGTAGTTAGGATCAAGAGACCAGGGACTGAACAATCCTATGCTGCTTCTAGACATGCATGGCTTGTTTTAATCCTTCCAGCAAGTATTTGAAGTAGATCTGAATGCTTCCATTTTTATAGATGAGAATACCAAGTATCAGAGACCTTATATATCTCTCAGATTCCTACAACATAGCGGAACCAAGATAAAATATCGATTCTTTTTTTAAATTTGAAAGTCCTTGTTCTTTCTATACATTCTTCTATGCATTCTATGTTCTCTCTTCTCCTTTCATCGGTGTGAATTTTATATCACGTTTCTCTATCAGACTCAGCTTATTATAGAGACCTCTGTCTCAAGTAATGCTTGTTTGTTTTTTTCTGAGATATTCTAGAAATTCAGGAGCTTCCCATATTTAATTCAAGTATTCATTCACATGTAAATGGTACAAAGCACCTTCTATGTGTCACTGGTTGAAGTCTTACCAGGTGCTTCACAATATGCTAGCAATGATGATTACAAGAATAAATAGAGTTCAGTTTTTAAGGCATTCATAGAAGAGCATGAGCTCTTTCTGGATCAGATCAAAGAAACCCCTTGGCTATCTTCTGTTTGGGTCCAATAGGTGGAAGAGACTATATTGACTCCTTCTGTGACTCTTGTCCACTAATTACAGGATAGAATTCATAAGTGGCATTTTACTATTCTCATAGCTTCTAGAAAACAAGAACAGGAAGGTAACCTTAGATTTTTAGGTTTTTGGTCACTCAACAATTACTGCATTATACTCTGGGGATGACAAGGAAGTATATAATAATAGGAGTAATAATAGAAAAGTAATAGCAATAATAATAACAGCAATATTGAATATTTGTTTTGTGCTAACTTCTTTGTACCCATCTTTTTTTTTTTTTAAGGTTTTATTGTGAGGTTTACATTGGAGAACATCAGCTTTACACTCATCCTATCGTATTTCGTTTCATTACAATGATTACAATCCCCTCCATGCACCATCAAACAACCAAAGGGTACACTACACAGGTCTGCCCCCCAGCCACCAGCACACAGCCCTTCTCCCTCCCTGAGTCCCGTGTCCCCAGCCACTCCATATGTCCACATCATCCGTGTCTGTCTCCATCACTGGCATCACTGCCTCTTGTGTGGTCCCGCTCACTTGATGGTCCCATGACCTCCGCTCCTGGGCTGCAAAATAAATCACTCTCCTCTTTTGTCAAAAAACACCTACCTCTATGTTTCATACCCTCACAGTCAATCCTGATGGCAATTATTCACTATTGTACCACGAGAGTCTTATTCCCATTTCCTTTCGCCAACCTGGTCCCAACAGATTGGAAATCATTCAGTGATGATTCTACCTTCCCCCGCCCCATCTGGAACTAGGCTCCCTCTTGAAAGCTTGTAAGCCAGTCATTTCTTGCCTTTATAGCCCCCCACCCCCATTTTGGGTAGCAAATATCTAAGTTGCCCATTCCTGACAACCTTATGTAACGAAGGGGTGGAGGTAATCCTCACTGTAAAGATTTGTTCCTCTTTTTGAGCAGAGAATACCAGAAGGATGTTTACCTATGTTTTATTAACTACGTGAAGGCTTTTGATTGTGCGGATC
>NW_006408617.1:3480316-3483908 GCF_000296735.1 Chrysochloris asiatica
ATTGATGGACTCAAGTGTGGCAGTGGTAGTGAGGTTGGCCCAGGATTGGACATTGTTTTGTTCTGCTGTGCATGGGGTCGCTATGAGTTGGTTCCGACTCGATGGCACCTGACAACAACAACAACAACAACAACATCCATAAGAATAGGTAAAGTTCATCAAATTGTAGCAGGTTACTCCCCCCCCCACACACACCTTTCTTCTTCTAGTAGAATTCTGATCATCCATCCATCGATGCCAGGTCAAGTGGTGTACCCATCTTTTTTTAAGCCACCACAATCCCGTGAGCTAGACTAAATGATTATTCTCATTTGCTGTACACAGAAACCACTTGCCCAAGGTCAAATGGCCAGTTGAGTGTTAGAGGTGGAATTTGAAACAAGGAAGTAACAGGACAGAGCTGAATTTCTTAACTACTGTAATAAAAGACTTCATAAAAGAAGTGATACCTATAATCTCAGTTCATCAGAATCTCAAAGTATGGAACATAAAAATGTAAAAAATCCATTTGTGAAACATAATGAGAGGAAGTAAAAACACTGTTCAATCAAATTAAGATTATACTCTGGCCTATGAATTGATGACTTGTGAGATCTCTGGTGATTTACTATTTCTTAATCCCTTCATCTTTCCACATTCTTGCAGGCTGTGTTGGAAGAAGTGCAACCAGAATGCTCCTTGGAAGTCAGGATGACAAGACTTTGGGTTTCATACTTCAGACATGTTATCAGGAGGGACCAGTCCCTGGAGAAGGACATCATGTTGCTAAAGTAGAGGGTTGGAGAAAAAGAGGGAGATCCCCTCCCAACAAGATGGATTGGCACAATGGCAGCAGCAATGGGTTCAATGTAGTGATGATTGTGAAGTTGGCACAGGACTGGACAGTATTTTGTTCTGTTGTACATAGGGTCACTATGAGTTCATAAGGACTCAAAGGCACCTAACAACAAATATAAACAGTTTTATGTCACAGAGCTCAGGCATTCTCAAGACACTTAACACATTTTTCCATGATTATTTATAAATTTACAATTTATATCTAGCAGATTGAAGCCCCTTAAGGATTATGTGTCATTCATTTTTGCAGCTCAGTAAATGTTATCAATTGAGTTGTATCCCTTCACAAACTTAATCAGTATGCTGAGCAAATAATCCAAGAAGCTGGACTATATGAAGAAGAACATAGCATCAGGATTGGAGGAAGACTTATTAACAACCTCCAATATGCAAATGACATAAACTTGTTTGAAATTATAGAGGACTTATAGATCCAGGCTTCGGTATGGAATATAATTCAACGTAAAGCAAGTGAACGTCCTCACAACTGAACTAATAAGCAAAAGATGGAAACTGTCAAAGATTCCATTTACTTGGCTCCCCAATCAATGCCCATGGAAACAGCAGTCAAGAAATCAAATGATATATTTCATTGGGAAGATCTGCTGTAAAAAGAACTCTTTAAAGTGTTAAAAAGCAAAGATGTCAAGTTGAGAACAAAAGTGTGCCTTACTCAAACCATGTTAATTTCAATTGCTTCATTTGCATGTGAAATCTGGATAATGAATAGGGAAGACTGGGGAAGAATTTATGACTCTGAATTATGGTGTTGGTGAAAAAATTAAATATAACCATGGATTGCCAGAATAAAAATATCTGTCTTGGAAGAAGTACAAACAGAATGTTTCTTAGAACATAGGATGATGAGATTTCTTCACATATGTTTTAGATACATTATCAGGAGGGACCAGTCTTTGGAGAAGGACATCATGCTTGATAAAATCAAGAGTCATTGAAAACAAGAAAGAGATGAGATGCATTGTCACAGTGGCAACAATGGGCTCAGGTGTAGCAACAATTATGAGGACTGCACAGGACCAGGCAGTGTTTGTTCTGTTGTACATAGGGTCGCTACAGGAGAACCAACTCAACAGTATCTAACAACAACAATTTGAATTATACCCATTTTCACAATTGAGGAAATAGTTACAGGGAGTTAGCTTGCTGTTACATGGTAAGCACTTGAGTGAATGAACAATTTCAAGTCTGTTTGGCTCCACATCTTGTGATATCCAGGTAAGATTGTTGTGATGGTTGTGGTTAAGTACCGTCGAGTTGGTTCTGACTCATAGCAATACTGTATAGGTTTTTTGATGAATAGTGGGTGAGCTTGGACTGTCAACCATGAAGTTCAAACCGAGCTTGCAGTCCAGCACATTAGCCCACAGTGCCACATCAGGTGAGATTAAACAAAATGAAAACAATGTAATGAGGTACAATAAAACCTGTGTCAAGAAATAGGTATTGTAAAATCATGAAGCTTTTCCACTCTAATTAAAATAAAATATATTCCCCCTCAGGGACATTGAAATCAAGAAATGGAAATGAGTAGCACATTTTATGGAGAAAGAGAACTATGTTTGGATTAATGTGCCATAGAGCATCCCTTCTATTTATGTCCAATTACAGTTACCAGGTAAAGACTGTTGACATTATCTGTCAAAGACTTTACTTGAGAGAAGCAAACAAAAGTTTGAAAAACTGCTTCCTCACTTCCTCACTCTGCTCCTCCAACAACAAGCTAAGTCAAATCTGTACCCAACCAAGCTTTCAAATTGCTTCTCATAAATGTAAAATGAAATGTGGTTGGTTAAAAATATTTTAATTTGCCATTAGTGATTGGGTCAGTCAATTTTCCATGTAGGAATAACTGTGGTCTGCCCAAGTCCCTGTTGGCCCCACACACACTTCTTTATAGGCTCACAGAGAATCTCTGGAACAACAGGGAAGCTTTACCACCCAAATCTAGCATCTTAGCACTTGATATCTTGCACAATCCACTTGATCTCATTTCTGGTGCTGTGGACTGGACTGCAAGGTCCATTTAAATTACAAGATCAGAGGTTCAAACTCACCAGCCACTCCTTGGAAACCCTACACAGGGTTGCAGTGATTTGAAATCGACACCACAGCACTTAACAACAACAATCATGTCTGTGGCAATTTGGTGAAGAGGCAAATAACTGAACAGTGGTATTAAGTCCTGTGTGACACACAGGAAATTTCTTCAGTATGAACTTGAAAGTGAAAAGCAAACACAACAAACCATTCCCTGTATGTATAGAAAATGCCGCCAAGGGCAAGTTTGCAAATAGCCTAGCCCTGGTTATGGCAAGACCACCGCCAGAAGTTCTGAGGAAGTATTTTTGAGGTAATTTTGTTATCAAGTAGTGATTTAATTCTTTTAAAATATGCAGTCTATTATTTCTCCCATTCATTTATTCAGTATCCTACAGCACAATTTAAATATGAAAAATGACATGAGCTCAAAATTTTCGACTAGTTTGTGTCAATGTAAGTTTATCCTGATTTTTACCGAGACTTTTCAGCAAAGGCTGAAATACTTATAAATATTACCTAAGTCACCAGATAAATTCTAAATCTTGTACTTACTTTGCTTTGGCTGCATCACAAAAAATATTTAATGTACCTAATTCAATTAAAAATATCATGTTACTCTGAATAGTATAACTATATAATTGTTGTTGTTGTTGTTTGGTGCCATTGAGTCAGTACCAACTCATAATGACCCTAT
>NW_006408617.1:3484233-3516026 GCF_000296735.1 Chrysochloris asiatica
CCACTCCAAGTGAGACAGATGAGGCTTTCTGCTCCTATAAAGATTTACACCTTTGGAAACACTATACAGGTTTGCTCTAAGTCTGAATTTACTCGATGATAGTTGGTTTGGGTTTGGGGGTAAGCCTAGTTAGTCAAAAGCAAAGTACACTGCAAAATTGTAAAAATTATCCATCTATGTCTTGACGATTGATGAACCATATCAATATTCTCAGGTAAATTTCAACATTGAGAAGCAAATGCACAATTTAACATACAAGTCATTGCAATCACAAACATACACATTTTAATAATGAACCTTTTTGTCACCCTAGAATTTGGCACCGACTTTTATATATACGTTTTCTACTTTAACTTCCTAGGCAGCAACTTGGTACTTGAAAATATCCTGATGGACTCCATATAAACTGTGGTATGCCCAAACAACACCAAGTAGACATACTCATAGTATATCATTGCCCTAACAAATCATCACAACATAGTGGCTTGAGACAACACAAATTTATTATCTAACAATGCTGTATATCACAAGTCTGACATGAGTCACACTAGGCTAAAACCAAGGTCTTAGCACAATTTTGCTCCCTTTTGAAGACTTTGTGGGGCAATCAATTTCCTTCACTTTTTCAACATTTTTTTTTTTTACCCCAAATGTTTTATTGTGAATTATGTGATCGTTTACATGGGAGAACATTAGCTTTAAATTCATCCTGTCGTATATTGTGATTACAGTCCCCTCCATGCACCATCAAACAACCAAAGTATATACCCCTCAAGCCTGCCCCTCGGTTGTCAGCACAGAGCCCCTCTCCCTCTCTGGACCTAGAGTCCCAAGATGTTCCATCTCTCCGTGTCATCATCTCTGCCTCCATCTCTGGCATCACTGCTTCTCAGGGTAGGGTCCTACACCACTCTTCTCCTTTGATGGTCCCAAGGACCTTTGCTCCTGGACTGCAAAGTCAACCACTCCCTTTCTTTTGCTACAAAATGTCTACCTTTACATTTCCAGCCCTCACAGAAAGTCCTGAAAACGATTATTCACTATTGTACCACAAGAGTCTTATCCCCATCTCTTTTCATCATCCAGGCCCAGACAGATTGGATACTACTCAGTGGAGATTCTACCTTCCTCCGCACCTTCTAGAGCTATGCTCCCTCTTGAAAGCTTGTAAGCCAGTTACTTCTTGCCTTTGTAACCCCTCCATTTCGGGTAGCCAATGTCCAAGTTGCCCATCCCTGTCTACCCTGTGTAGCGAAGGGGTGGGAATGATCCTTGCTGTAAAGATTTGTTCCATCTTTTGAGCTACTGCATCCATAGGTGTACGTCAATTTCATCAAATTATATCAGATTACTCTTTTTTTTCCTCCACTTTCTTTTTCTAGTTGAGTTCTGATCATCCAGCCATTGAAGCCAGATCAAGTGGGTATTATCTTGTTCATATCCCCTCACTTCTTATCAGCTGGACACTTCACTCTCCACTCTAGTCCTCTGTAGCTATGTCACTGACTCTGGGCCCAGGAATCCCCAGGTCTTGCCATACTGCTGGCCAACCAGGTCTCTTCCCGGGTTCACTGGAGTCTATAGAACGTGGTAGGACTTCATTGCTGTTTTTCCCTCACTTCCCCTTATCAGTGACCAACGTGGTCACCAGTCAGAGCGCATGTCTGCTCGTTTATTCCCTTTGAGTCTTAGTCTTGGAAGGGGGTTCGCCCTGAGAGGACCCAACCACGTGCCTTGATGTCTCCTGGATGAGCAACTTGCTTGTTCTTGTGGTAGTCAGTCAGACTTCTGTTATTGTTTTGTATTGTTCCAGTCGGTTGGTCTTTCTTTCAAGAAGTATCTTCTGTGCTTCTAGCCACTCCAGGCTGGTCTGCTTCTCCTTTCAAGTGGAAATTTTCCACCTTGGAAGACTCTGGATAGTGTTCAGATTCCACCTATGATCTTATGCAATTCAGAGACTCCACAGGAAGCTTCCTTTACCTGGTAAGTGGTAGCCCAATTTTAGATATTTCAATTAGTTACAGGCAGAAGATGGACTTACAAGCTTCCTATGGTGACATTTTTACATATGTTTACCCATTTTACCCATTCAAACTATGCCCCTATCCCTATGTACCAGAGCCCTGTTGTTCCAAGGTTGTGCATACATCATTATTTACCTCTTTCCCACTTAGCCAATGCAAAAATGTCTAACTGTTCTCCCATCCACCTTGTTCTTCCATTCCCCTTCCCCTTCTTATGTTTTTCTCCTCTCCCCAGCACCCAACTATCCTGTGTCTATTCCCTACCTTGTGATCAAACCTTCCCTCCCTCCCCTCGACCTAACACTTCCACATCCCAGTAACCAGCAAATAATTATTTGTCCCCGCTTTTAATATGGTTTCTTTTTCTTAGGCTTTTATAATAGTGGTCTATGCAGTATTTATCCTTTTGTGATTGATTAATTTCACTTAACATAATATCCTCAAGGTTCATCCATGTTATGTGTTGGCTTATAGTTTCCTTGTTGTTCTTCAAGGTAGCATAATATTCCATTGTGTGTATGTACCATAGTTTGTTTATCCATTCTTCAATTGATGGGCACTTTGGCTTTCTCCCACTTTTTGCCATTGTAAATAATGCTGCTATGAACATTGGTGTGCATATATCTACTTGTGTTATGGCTCATATTTCTTGTGGGTAAATACCAAGTAGAGGAACTGCTGAATCATAAGGTAGTTCTATTTCTAACCTTCTGAGGAAGCACTGTATTGCTTTCCAAAGTGGTTGAACCATTTGCAATCCCACCAGCAATGCAGGAACGTCCCAGTCTCTCCAAATTCTCACCAGCATTTATTGTCCTCTGGTTTTTTTTTCACCTTTGCTGTTATTGCAGGTGTGAGATGATATCTCATTGTTGTTTTGATTTGCATCTCTTTAATGGCGAGTGATCATGAACATTTTTTATATGTTTGTTGGCTGCCCTGATCTCTTCCTTGGTGAAGTGTCTGTTCATGTCCTGTGCCCATTTTTTAATTGGGTTATTTATCTTTTTCTTGTAGAGGTGTTGTAGTTTTCTATGTATTTTAGACATCAATACCTTGTCCGATGCGTCATTGGAAAAGATATTTTCCCATTCTGTGGGTTCCCTTTTTGCTCTTTTGCTGAAATCTTTTGATGCACATGATATTTTAATTTTTAGTTTGTCCCAATCACCAATTTTGTCTAATTTTGTGTAGTTTTCAAGATGTTTGGTAGTCTGTGTATTCCCTGAATTAGAGTCCTCACATTTGTCACTATTTTTTCATTGATGGCCTTCATAATTCAGTGATTCACATTTAGGTCTTTAATTCATGTTGAGTTGGTTTTTATATAAGGAGTGAGGTAAAGGTCTTGTTTCAATCTTTTGCATATCACTTTCCAGTTCTGCCAGCACCATCTGTTGAAGAGACTATCACCTCCCCATGTGATATATTCAGGCACTTTGTCAAAATTCAGTCGGCTGTATGTGTGTATCGGTTAATTTCTGGATACTCGATTCTGTTCCATTGATCAATGTATCTTTCATTGTACCAGTACCAAGCTGTTTTGACCACTGTAACCATGTAATAAATTTTGAAATCAGGGAGTGAGAGGTTTCTAACCTTATTCTTCTCCTTAAGCAGTGCTTTTCTTTTCTTGGGTCTCTTTCCTTTCCATATAAAGTTTGTTAATAGTTTTTTCCATTTCTTTGAAGAATGTTGTTGTATCTGGATTGGGATTGCATTATATGCGTAAATTGCTTTGTGCAGTATTGGCATTTTTACAATGTTAAGTCTTCCTATCCACGAGCATGATACATTTTTCCATTTTTCTAGGTTTCTTTTGGTTTCTTGTAGTGTTTTGTTGTTTTCTTGGTATAGGTCCTTGTTTCCCTGATTACATTTATTCCTAGCTACTTCATCCTTTGGGTGGTTATTGTAAATGATATTGCTTTCCTAATGTCCTTTTCAGCACTGTCATTATTGGTATAGAGGAATCCAATTGATTTTTGTATTTTGATCTTATACCCTGCCACTTTGCTGTATCTTCCAATGAGGTCTAGTAGCTGATTGACTCAGTCTTTGGGGTTTTCTAAATATAGGATCATATCATATGCAAATACAGAGTTTTACTTCCTCTTTCCCAATTTGGATGCCTTTAATTTCCCTGTCTTGCTGACTTCCAGCACAATATTGAATAGGAGTGGTGACAAAGGGCATCCTTGTCTGGTTCCTGTTCATAGAAGGAAGTCTTTCAGTTTCTCTCCATTGAGAGGAATGTAGTCTGTTGGTTTTGTATATATGATCTTAATTATGTTGAGGAATTTCCCTTCAATTTCTACTGTGTTGATTTTTTTAATCAGGAATGGATGTTGGATTTTGTCAAATGCCTTTTCTGCATCCATCGATATGATCATGAGGTTCTTTTCTTTTTTCTTATTTATATTATGGATTATGTTGATCATTTTTCTAATGTTGAACCATCCTTGCATCCCTGATATGAATCCCACTTGATCATCATGTATTATAATTTGATATGGTGCTGGATTCTGTTAGCTAGGATTTTGTTGGGATTTTTTGCATCTATGTTCATGAGAGATATTGGTCTATAATTTTCTTTCTTAGTGACATCCTTCCCTGGTTTTGGTATGAGGGTTATGCTTGCTTCATAAAATGTATTAGGAAGTTTTCCATCCTCCTCTATCTTCTGGAATAATTTGAGTAGAATTGGTGACAGCTCTTCCCTGAATGTTTGGTAGAACTCACCAGTGAAGCCATCTGGGCCTGGACTTCTTTTGGTTGAGAGTGTTTTAATGACCTGATCAATTTCTTCTTGTGTTATGGGTTTGTTCAGGTTTTCTACTTCACTCTTTGTAAGTTTAGGTAGGTTGTGTTTTCCTAAAAATGTATGCATCTCTTCTAAGTTTTCTGCTTGCTCTTCTATCTTAGTAGTTTTGAGAGATTTATCTTCCAGCTCACTAGTTCTGGCTTCCATCTCTTCAATTCTAATCCTTTGCCCTTTCAGTGTATTGTCTATTTCTGATATTCTATTATTAATCATTTGGACTCTTTCTGTAGGTTTTCAATTGTTTCCAATGCTGTATCTGTTTTATTTGATTGTTCCTGAAGCGCATTCCTGACTTCTCCCTTATTTTTCTCAACTCCATTGTAAAGTGTTTTGAAACATTTTATATTCACTTTTCTGAATTCCTTCTCAGGCATTTATTTCCAAGGCCTGCCCTCCTTCCAGAATATAGTCTAAGTCCTCCTTTAGGTCATTTGTCTCAGGTAATTTATCTTGTTTCTGGTCATGTGCTGATATGGTCATCTGTTTTTTCTTCTTGGACATGCTCAGTGCTTATCTGTGGCCTTAATAATTAACTGAATGTGTGTTTTGGCATTTTTTATGCTTTATGATTGCCTCTTTTAGATGTGATCAGGAGGTGGGCTTCCCTTTTCACTCTTCTTATAGCTTAACTTAGAATAATTTTCACAGAGGTTGTCTGCCTCCAGGTTTATGGCAGTTGGTGTTGGTTCTTGCCTGGATTGTGGGGTTTTATAGGGTGTGATTGTAGCTTGGCTATATGGCAGCAATTACTGTCTCTTCTTTAATAATATAGGGAGAGAAAGAGCCTCCTAAAGGTAAAAGGGGGAACCAAAAGTAAACAAAACAGTAACAGCAAATAAAAGAAAAAGAACAAAAAACAGATTGGATATTGTATTCTATATTTGCAGAAAAGAGAGAGGAGGGAGAGAAGAAGAAGAAGAAAAAAAATCTGCAGCCTAATGAGTATTACTTTAATATCCTCTTTCAGCTTCTTGCCTTAAAGGCTGCCTCATAAATTTCAAGATGCCACTGTTGGTTTTTATGCTGTGCCTTGGGATTTAATTTTTGGCATGTTTTGTTTTTAGACTCTCACCCACTCAACAACCCGTTCTGGATATTTTCCTATTAATAAATAGTTCAGAGTCGGCTGTGGTCATTTTATACTGCTAGTTGGCTTTAAGCGGGACTGGCCCTTTGACCTCTGAGAGGATCTGTGCACATGAATGGTAGAAGAATTCTCCTGTTGTTCACGTGCAGGGTGTCCTCTCTTTCACACACCCCGTCTAGTCACCAGAATGGAGGTGTGCAGACAGTGAGAGGCCAATGAAGAGATTCAAAAAAAAAAAAAAAAAATCAGAACAAAACAAAACCAAACAAAGAATAATATCCACCTTCGTCACCGAGCTTCCCGCAGTCATTAGTCCATGGCAGGTCTGCTTCTGACTCCGCTTGGTCTTGGTCTTGCTGTTTGGTCTTGCCCAAGTTGTTGGCTCTAAGCTACTAATCCTGGCAGATTCAAAAGTCTGAAATTTCTTGCTTCCACTACAAGTTGTACTAGCTAAAAGCCTTCAAACTTTTAATAATATTCCTAAACATGTGGTTCAGCGTTTTTGAGCTCTCTCCTGAACCCGCTTCCCCTGGTATTCTGTGTTATTGCTGACAGAGATCTTCACAGCACCTGTACATTATCTGCCATCAAGCCCCACCTCTGACTTTTTGAACTTTTAGATGGTGCACATTCTTGTCTCATGACCTATTCCTCCGTCTTCAAAGCCAGCAATGTTGCAAATCTTTCTCTCTTGCCTCTTCTGGTCACATCTTTCTGATCAGACTTGAAATCTTTTTGTTTTTTAGGAGTCATATAACTAAATTAGGACCACATAGATAATCTGGGACACAATTCTCATTTTGAGATTCATACATCAATTGATCCTGTAAAGTTGCTCTTTCAATTTAAGGTAGCATATTCTCAGGTTCCAGAGATTAGGTCATGGTCATCTTTGTAAGGGCATTATTCTGCCTTCTGCAGGAGATTATTTTATTATCATGGGATTTTCAATTCTAACTAGTAGGCCAAATGCACCACAATTTTAACTCACTTTTACTCATTCACTCATTTGTTTACACATCTATAGAAAATTAACAAGGCATTTCTTAATATATAATATATACTACAGATTCTTATGAATTATTCTAATCACCATTGTTTCTCTGATACATGATTTTTCAACTTCCAAGTTGTCAGATCTGTTCCCTCAATGGAAACACCATTTCTTATTTCACACAAGACTCATTTCAAATATTACCTTTTCCTTAAAATTTTTAATCATCTCAAATATTGTTGTTGTTAGGTACCACCGAGTCAGTACCAACTCATAGCGACCCTATGTATAACAAAATGACACACTGCTCAGTCCTGGGCCAACCTCACAATTGTTGCTATGCCTGAGTCCATTGCTCTGCCATTGTGCCAATCCATCTTGTGGGGGCTCTTCCTCTTTTTCAGCAACCCTCCACTTTACCAAACATGATATCCTTCTTGAGGGAATGGTTCCTCTTGACAACTTTTCCAAAGTATGAGAGACGAAGTCTGGCCATCCCGGCTTCCAAAGAGCACTCTGGCTGTACTTCTTCCAATACAGATCTGCTTGTTCTTTTGGCGTTCATGGTACTTTCAATATTCTCCTCTAACACCATAACTCAAATGCATCAGTTCTTCTATGGTCTTCCTTATTCACTGTCCAACTTTTGCATGCATATGAGATTATTGACATATCTTTGCTTTTCAACACTTAAAAGAGATCTGTGCAGCATATTTGCCTAATGCAGTGTCGTTTGATTTCTTGACTGCTGCTTCAATGAATGTTGAGGGTTGATCTGAGCAAAATGAAGTCTTTGGCAATTTCAATCTTTTCTCCATTTATATAGGTTTTGTTTATTGGTCCAGTGGTGAGAATTATTTTTTCTTTACATTGAAGTTCAACCCATACCAAAGGCTGTGTTGTTTGATCTTCATCAGCAAGTATTTTAAGTCCTCTTTGCTTTCAGCAAGCAAAGTTGCATCATTTGCATATATGCATCTTCCTCCAATCCTGATGCCACATTTTCCTCCATACAATCCAATTTCTCGGATTATTTGCTCAGCACACAGATTGAATAAACTGATAGGCAAGTGGTGGATCTCAAATATTACATCTTCCTTAAAGCTTTTTAACCATTTCAAATATTACCTCTATCCTAAAGCTTTTTGACAATCTTAACTTTTATATTACCTTGTTTTATGATTTAATGATAGTTTAGCTTGTGTGTAGTTATTTGTATATATTCCATTCTCCATTTGATGGTGGTAGTGGTGGTCATGGTGGTTGTGTATCATGGCAACTCTGTATAGGGTTTCTAAGACTGCATATCTTTATGCGAGTCAAAAACCTCATCTTTTTCCAGAGGATCATCTGGTAGATTCAAACTGCTGACCTTACAGTTAGCAGCCCAACCTGTAACCCACTATGCTACATATTCCTTTAGATTACAGATCATTCAAATTTGCATACAAGAGAAACTGAGCCAGACAACTAGTAAATCCTGATGGTCTATTACTATTTGTTGAAAATATTTTTGTGACGATGTATTTGCTTATGTTTTAAGAGAGTAGAAAATATATCTGTAAATGTATCATTGTTTCAGTGTTTTACCATATTTCTACCGGTAGAAACATTTTAAGAAAGAGAGCAAAGTAAATTAGAGTGTAAAATACTCCTAGTATGAAAACCCATGTGATTTGACAACTTATGTAGCCAAAATGGAGAATTAAGGAGGAATTTCCCTGTAGAGCTCTTGCTGTTGCCAAAGCAGACAGCCAAAATGAGGTTTATAGCTACTCAAATTTCTCAACAATGGGTCTCACATTGCTCGTACAGAAATACATCCTCTGCTACCTTGAACATGACCTCTATCTTTTTATTAGTTTCCCATCTTGTAGTTGTTGTTAAGTGCTGTTTCGGCTCAGACACATAGTGACCCTATATAGGGTTTCCACGGAGCAGCTGTTGAGTTTGAACTGCCGATCTTGTGATTCAAATTGACCTTGCGGTCCTGGTCCTGTGTTCTATTTAACAGCACCACACCGAGACTCCCCTCTAGCAACAAAAAATTCTGATCTTTCATAATTTGTTTTCAACCAAAATGTGTAAAATACAAATTCTATTGTTAGGGAAAAATACAAACTTTTCCATTTTCTAAACCAGGGAACTCAAGCAACAAAGAGCTGATGGCCTTATTTAGAACATACAGTTATATACAAATTGAATTTTAAGGAGCTCTCATTTATTCAAACATTAACCTTATGCTTTGGTCAACTGTTGAAGACTGTTCATTCCATGCACGTTTGAGTTTTGTTGCAGGTATTGATTAATATTTTTAAAATTTGTCTTCATACAATAAATTAGGTTTTTAAAAATTAAATGCCACTTTTACTTTTAAAAAAGAAAACTTTAATTATCCAATGTTGATTCATTCCATCACTATCACTTAAGCATTTTGAAATGTTTTTCTTGTTAAGCATTTTGAAATTTAAAATAATTTCATTTGTACAACAAAAGCCAGGATTTAGATTAACTGCCAGGGCTTATAATGGGGTTTAGTAGCTATTTGAAAATCATTTTTGGAAGCTCTAATAGAGAAGAAATACATCTCTGAGCTTTTGTGTCAGACCCACTTTTGGTTCATATCCAAATTCTGCCATTACCACTAGATTTGTGTCTTTTAACTCTTTATACTTCAGTTTCCTGATCTGTAAAATGGGAATGATATAATAATAATAATAATAATAATAATAAGCTTTATCTCACAGGCATGGAAAGAATAAATTAAGTAATATATAGAAAATATTGAGATGCTGCTTGAGACACAGGGTTGATTAAACAATAGTTTCTATTTGGTCCTGCTGACAGAGTAGTTACTTTCTTTTTAAAAAACATTTTCAAATGGCAATGGATCAAAATGAAAATATGATCTTTAGCAAACTTGAACTATCTCTCTATTGATCAGATTTATGCACATACAATGGAAAAATGTGTTTGTATATAGTTTAACTAAAATATTTTTATTTGACACAAAGAATTAGAATAGGTATAAATTTAATGTAGATTTAGAAAAACAAAATAGAAACTTTTTTTATTATAGACACAAATACAGGTAATGAAACTCCCCAGAGCTGATAAAACAAGGTATTTTAATATCCTAATATTGATTGTATCATATTTTTATAAAACATCAACAGCAGAAACAAATTTTAGAAAGAAAGCCACTTTTCATAAGAAGTGCTTTAAAAACCTTAACTTGAAAATGTATCTTTGATCTTTTGGATATTTTAACTTTTTTTTTTTTTTTAACTGAAGGCAGTGTGTCCCTTTTTAGGGAGGAAAAAAAAACTTGTTTCTTGATAAGAAAAAAAAAAAAAAAAAAACCCACGAGTTTTTATGTTGTGCCCTATCCAGCTGACACTGTCCTTTTGGAAAGCCAATGACTTGTTAGTACCCCTAGCAGCAGTGTGAACAGATGCGTCCCTGACAGGCGATGGATGGTCAGGGTCCATCTGGCCAGTGCAGCTCGGACAGAAATGATGTATACAGCTTCATCAGCGAATGACTGTCATCAATCCTGGGCCATGGATAGCGTAAATGACAGCTACGCTGCAGCTGAGACCCCAGGTGTGAGACTGAGGAGGACTGATTTAAGAATGCTGGGTAATCAGGAATGTATAGTCTCCTGGACTTTAATTTGTATCTTTAACCTCCTATAAATATCCTGCTATACTGTAGCAGGTATGTATTTTTTAGTGTCTCTCAATGAAATTAGCCTCAAGATGACGGCTGTTCTTTGCTCCCTTTTAACTACTGATGACTTTGGTCCCCTGTCTCCATTACCAGATGCATGAAGTGTTCTGGCTGCTGGATGGTGTGCCCCACAATTTAATTATTACCTCATTGATTTTTCATGTATTTCAATTTTCTCTTCTTTAAGTCACAGTGTCTGTCTTGTCCAGGTGATATTTGTTTTTCTTTCCAAGATTTCCTTATGGAATCCTTTGGAGTCAAAGATGTTTTTCCTTTCCTCTTCTCTTCCGCCACACTGCCTCTATCCCTCCTCAGGAATGTCTGACTGCAGAAGTCTGGAGTTAGGCCTATAAAAATGGACAATCCTTTAAGGAACCTTCCCGGTTTGTATAAGATCTTAAAAATGAAACAATATTCCACTGCTTACTCACCAACAAAAGGTACCTGGTTTTTAAATGGTCCCTATTTAGTATGCATTAAAGATCATGCATAATTTGCATCTATTAGCATTTTATTATACCACTGGCACTGGGGAAAGGAAAATGAAAACAATTATTGTATCCTCAAAGGACATTTCTTTACTTATAACTATTTTACAATAAATCATTTTTGTTTATCAGTTTACTGGATATAGCAAATGTAAAAACACTGGAGACTGAAAGCGTTCTAAAAGGCTAGGAATTTATAGTGTGTCTCCACATGTTTTCACTGAAAGCTCTTCAAATACTTCTAACTCATTAAAATGAATTATGTCAATTACCACCAGTAGATCTGGAAAACATTTGAATCTGATGGAAGAGAAATTTTTTTTTCTCCCCACTATCACAGAAATTCAGCTCTCCATAATACAAGCAAGCTAATGTGGCTTAAGTAATAACTTTAAAAAGGCCAATTTACAAGAAACTCCTTCTCAAAATGGGAATAAAGTTGGCTCCCTGAAAAATCTATCATTGGTTTGGAGGAGAAATCAAGAAACCATCTGGTCCATTTAGCTGCCTTCAGGAAAGATATGAAAGCTTCTGGGACCCAAGAAAGGTTATTTTGTTTTCAATACACTCTGAGGAAGGATAGGCCAAGAAATAAGGATTCAAACTTTTCAGGTATCTCCCTATAGATTAAAAAAGCATTGTACTTCTAACATTGTCCACTAGCCTTAGCAATTTCCAAAGCAAACATCTCCATAAGGAAACAAATAAATAAAATAATTCATCCATATTTTTTTCCTTTAATGCCCTATAAAGATGTCTTAAGTATTATTTTAGTGAACAGTGCAAAGCTTACTTCATCCTTCTATAGGAATTATAAATAAAAATATATGTCACATAAAGACAGATGTGGTAAGAAACATTTTTAAGCCAAATTGTAAGACAGAAATTATAACTATTTTGTGAATTATAGAATAACATTGTTGTTGTTGTTGTTGTTAAGTGCCGTCGAGTCGGTTCCGACCCATAGCGACCCTGTACAGGGTTTCCGAGGGTGTAAATCTTTACGGGAGTAGAAAGCCTCATCTTTCTCCCGCAGAGCAGCTGGTAGTTTCGAACTGCTGACCTTATGGTTCGCAGCCCGATTCGTAACCACTACGCTACCAGAGCTCATTAGGAATGCAAAAATCTTGCAAAATTAGCATTCACAATAGCTTTCAGAGAGAGACCAGAAGAAAGAGAGATGAAGAGAAAGTGAAATAAAAGAAATCTGAGTGAACTTAAAAGCTTGCTATAGACATTTGGTTTTCAGACCTGAAAAACATCTTGAACATAGCTGCAAGGATGGAATAGTATATGTGTCACCATTAAATATAGCATATTGACTAATGCCTGCAGTTTGGAAATAAAACTGAACAAATTGATAGATATGTGCTAATACTACTGAAGACTCATATAAAAATTTATATTTTAGAATGCCAACATGAACATCAATAATTGAAGAGCTGTTTTTTAATACAATCAATGTTATAGGTCTCAACAGTATATTTATATACTTAGATATTGGTGAAATTTAATTTCTTACTAGAACAATAACACCAAAATGTTTATCTTGACAATACAATGTCCTGATTAGGGGAATTTTCTGTTTGATTGGTTTCACATATTGTTTATTCTTTAGCAGAGTTCATATAATTTCAATACGATAAGTGCAGGTTGTAGAGAATACAATTTAATAGACATTTATGGAAAATGACTGCTTTTATGAGTATCATTATTTGCAAACTAATGTACTCATAATTTCTATGCTAAAGTTTCCCTGTGCAGATCTATCTATAAGAATTATTTTCATGTAAGACTTTAAAAGTCATTCACCAACTTTAAGCAAACTTGTTTTCTCTGTCTCATCAGTAAGTTGGAAAACAGTTTCTCATCTGCTAGACCCTCTCACACCTACAGGAGAAAGAACACCATGATTAGAGGTATATTTGCACTTAACAAAGATTCACTGACCTTCCCTTCCCTAGCTCTCACTTTTGTTCTCTTTAAAAAAAAAAAATCAAGTTATGATAAGGATCAAAACATAGAATCATTTGGAAACACAATTTAAACATTTAGCTTACTTTTGTGGGTAGGTCTTTTCCTGTTTGGATTACCTCTTTATCTGGAGTTTCTTGAAGCTGTTGTTATATCTCAGATTTGGCATTTTCTCTTGGAAGGGTTCCCCTAACCTAGACACAACTAGGAAAACCAGGAAGGGGTTCACGGAAATGGACATGTTGTTGTTGTTAGGTGCCACTGAGACAGTACAGACTCATAGTGACCTTATGCACAGCCGAACGAAACAGTGCTTAATCCTGGGCCAACCTCACTACTGTTGCCACACTTGAGTCCATCGATGCTGCCACTTGGCCAATCCATCGCGCTGGGGGTCTTACTCTTTTTCTCTGACCCTCCACCTTACCAAACATAATATCCTTTTCCAGTGACTGGTCCCTCCCGACAACATGTCCAAAGTATGAGATGAAGTTTGGCCATTTTGGCCTCCAAGGAGCACTCTGGCTGCACTTCTTCCAAAATGGATCTATTGGTTGTTTTGGTAGCCCATGACACTTTCAATATTCTCCTCCAACACCACAACTCAAAAGCATCAATTCTTCTATGATCTTCCTTATTCACTGTCTAGCTTTCGCATGCATATGAGGTTATTGAAAATACCATAGCTTGGGTCAGTCCCACCTTAGTCCTCAAGCTGACATCTTTACTCTTCAACACTTTAAAAAGGTCTTGTGCATCAGATTTGCCTAATGCAATATGTCATTTGATTTCTTGGCTGCTGCTTCTGTGAGTGTTGACAGCTGTTCCAAGAAGAATAAAGTCCTTGAAATCTTCAATCTTTTCTCCATTGATAAGAATGTTGTTTATTGGTTCAGTGGTGAGGATTTTTATTTTCTTTACATTGAGATGCAATCCATACCAAAGGCTGTGCTCTTTGATCTTCATCAATAAATATTTTAAGTCCTCTTCACTTTCATGAAAGCAGGTTGTATCATCTGCATATCACAGGTTGTTAATGAGTCTTCCTCCAATCTTAATGCCACATTTTGCTTCATATAACCCAGTTTCTCAGATTATTTGCTCAGCACACAGGTTGAATAAGTATGGTGAAAGAATACAACCCTGTCATACACCTTTCTTAATTTTAAACCATCCAGTGTTCCCATGTTCTGTTTGAACAACTGCTTCTTGGTTCAGGTACAGATTCCTCATGAGTACAATTAAGTGTTCCAGAATACTCATACTTTGAAAGCTTGTCATGATCCACACAATTGAAAGGATTTGTGTAGTCAATAACGCACAGGTAAACATCTTTCTGATATTCTCTGCTTTCAGCCAAGATCCATTGGACATCTGCAATTATATCCCTCGTTCCACAGCCTCTTCTGAATCCAGCTTGAACCTCTGGAAGTTATCTGTCAATGTATGCTTGCAGCTGTTTCTGTATTACTTTTAGTAAAACTTTACTCACATGGGGTATCAAAGAGATTGTCGATGATTTCTGCGTTCTGTTGGGTCACCTCTCTTTGGAATGGGCACATATATGGATCTCTTCCAATCATTTGGCCAGATAGTTGTCTTCCAAATTTCTTGACAGAGATGAGTGGGTGCCTCCTGTGCTGCCTCACTTTCTTGAAAGATTTCAATTTTTATTCCATCAATACCTGGTGCCTTGTTCTTTGTCAGTTCCTTCAATGCACCTTGGACTTCCTCTTTCAGTATCATTGGCTCTTGATCATATACTACCTCTTGAAATGGTTGAACATGAACCATTTCCTGTTGGTACAGTGACTCTGTGTATTCTTTCCATCTTCTCTTGATGCTTTCTACATCATTCAATAATTTGCTCAGAGAATATTTCAATAATAACTGGAGGCTTCAATTTTCTTCTTCAGTTCCCCCAACTTGAGAAATGCTGAGCATGTTCTTCATTTTTGGTTGTCTGATTCCAGATCTTTGCATATTGTGTTGTAATATTTGGCTTTATCTTCTAGAGCTGATCTTTGAAATTTTCTGTTCAGCTCTTGGACCTCCTTATTTTTTTCCATTTGCTTTATCATCTCTATGCTGGAGAGCAAGTTTTAGTGTCTCTTCTGACATCCATTTTGACCTTTTCCTTCTTTCTTGTCTTCTTACTGACTTTTTGCTTTCTTCCTATATGATGTTCTTGATGTCATCCCACAATTCTTCTGGTCTTCAGTCTTTAATATTTAATGTATCAAATCTGTTCTTCTGATGATATCTAAATTCTGGTGGGATATATTCAAGGTCGTATTTTGGCTCGCGTGGACTTGTTTTCATTTTCTTCAGCTTCAGTTTGAATTTGTATATGAGTAATTCATGGTCTGTTCCACAGTCTGCCCCTGGCCTTGTTTTGACTGATGGTATTGAGCTTTTCTATCATCTCTTTCGCAGATGTAGTCAATTTGATTTCTATGTATTCTATCTGGTGAGGTCCATGTGTATAATCATCTCTTATGCTGTTTATAGAAGGTATTTTAAATGAACAAATCATTGATTTTGCAGAAATCTATCATACATTCTCCAACATCATTTCTATCAGCAAGGCCATATTTTCCAACGACTGATCCTTCCTCTTTGCTCCCATATTTGCATTCCAATCACCAGTAATGATCAATACATCTTGATTGAATGTTTGATCCATTTCACATTGAAGAAGTTGGTAGAATTCTTCTATTTCATCCTCACTGGCTTTAGTGGTTGGTGCGTAAATTTGAATAATAGTGGTATTAACTGGGTTTCTCTGTAAGTGCATGGATATTATCTTATCACAGACAGTGTTGCACCTCATAACTGATTTGGATATGTTCTTTTTGGCAATGAATGCAATACCATTCCTCTTCAATTTGTCATTCCTGGCATAGTCAACCATATGAAAACATTAAGGAAACATTAAGGTCACATAATTCAGGCTGATGGAGACCTAGTAACACTTTGGTTCTTCCTAGGAGTCCAGTGTAATGATTTGAAGCCACAATGTCTCCTAGTAATAACATAACTGTTTGCATGGAGTGGCTCATTTAGGAATATGAGGTGGCAGAGGTTGATTAATCAAGGATTTTCTATTCTTCACATTACTAGGAATGCCTTGTTTCTCTATTTAAAAACAGATGGAAGACATCTATTTCTCTGAAAGCCTGAGGCGCTATAAGACCAAGGAAGGGATCCAGTGTCTCTGTGGCAATCATACTGGTTAGATTCTTGGTTTGAGGTAGCAAAAATATTACTGTTTTGTCCATCTGTTATTTGATTTGTATATTAAGTTGATTATTTGAAATAATTCACGAAACTTATTTTTTAAACTTTGTATTGTCAATAGAGTGAAAGTTTACAGAGGTTATCAATTTTACATTCAACAGATCATATACTTAGTTTCATCTCAATGATTGCAATCTCCTCCTTGCAACAACAGTTATCTATTTCCTCTCACATTCCACGCTTCTTTCCATCCCTTCTCAACTTCATACATAGGTAAATGTTACCCTTTCAATCTTGAATGATTGACCATTCCATGATGATCATATTTTAGTAGTGTTGCTGCTCCTCCACACTTCCCATATACCAAGCTACTGATTGGCTGAAGATTGGGCCTTGAGGGTGATTTGAATTCTAGACCTGAAGAGCTGTCACAGGCTATAGTTACAAGCTTCTCTAGTCTCTCTCCAACTAGTAAGCCCAGTCTTTTTCATAATTTTGAGTTTTGTTTCATAATTTCTCCCACTCTATTTGGAACCTTCTAATGTAATCCCCATCATAGCAGTTTATAGTGGTAGAAAGGAAGCATCATGTGTGGTGTAGGATAAGCACTGGACTGCTCATTGCAAGGTTGGTGGTTCAAAACCACCGCTACTCCTGGAAACCATATACATGGTTGTAATGAGTCAGAATCAACTGGATGGTACTTAATAACAACAACAACATGTTCCACCACATTTATAAATGTGTTTGCATGCAACAAAGGTAAATATCCATGTACAAACACCGTGTTTAAAATTTGTTGTTGTTGTTGTCAGGTGCCATTGAGTCGGAACCGACTCATAGAGACCCCATGCACAGCAGAAACAATGCCCGATCCTGGGCCAACCTCACTACCATCAACGATGTCACCTGGCTGATCCATCTCATTAGGGGTCTTCCTCTTTTTCTCTGACCCTCCATCTTACCCAGCATGACATCCTTCTCCAGCGACTGTTCTCTCCTGACAATATGTCCAAAGTATGAGAGACGAAGCTT
Source organism: Chrysochloris asiatica (assembly GCF_000296735.1). Classification (NCBI taxonomy): domain Eukaryota; kingdom Metazoa; phylum Chordata; class Mammalia; order Afrosoricida; family Chrysochloridae; genus Chrysochloris; species Chrysochloris asiatica. The sequence goes on from NW_006408617.1 coordinate 3,501,632, forward strand.
AGCCATCCTGGCCTCCAAGGAACACTCTGGCTGCACTTCTTCCAAAACAGATCTATTGGTTCTTTTGGCAGTCCATGGCACTTTTAGTATTCTCCTCAACACCCACAACTCAAAGGCATCAATTCTATGATCTTCCTTATTCACTGTCCAGCTTTCCCATCCATATGAGGCTATTGAAAACACCATGGCTTGGGTCAGGCACACCTTAGTCCTCAAGCTGACATCTCTGCTCTTCAAAACTTTAAGAAGTTCCTGTTTAAAATACTTATACATTTATGGATACACTTCCACTCTCCCTCTGCTTCCCATACAGCCTGTATATCTGTCCATGATTCTAACATTTAAACCATTTTAGTAAGTGGTTCATGATATGATCCTGGTGTAGAACAGAATCAGTTTGTATTATTATGGCTTTTTTTCCTTATAAGTACAATTTAATGACATTGATTATATTCTTCATTATGCAATCATTTCACCCTCCTTTCCTGAGTTGTTCCTCTCTCATTACCATAAACTTGCTGCACTCTAATCTTTCAAGTTGCTGCTGTCCATTGATTCCATATGGATAGTTCTTAAAAGAGTGTAATGCTCAATTCAGGCATTTTTTTCTAGTTAAGGTAAATGACTGTTTCATTTTAAGACTTCAGGAGATATTTTTGGTTTATGGTATAAAGATAATCTCAGGCAGTTGTTTTAGGAGTTTTTCCACCCTTCATCTCCATGGCTCCAGAAAGTTTGAAATCCATGAGTGTGTGCAATTCTGCTCTGCACTTTTTTCCTTTGGTTAGGATTCTTCTATGAAATTTTGTATCAAAGTATTTAGTATCCCTGCTCCTCAATTATTGACATGGTTAAGTCCAAAAGACAGATTTTTAATTGAAAATTGGGATTACTCAAAAATGGAGGATGACAACATCAGATCACAAAGTCATCAGAGAACTGCCAAATTGTATCACTACATAACTGCCAAACCAATGAAAATCATGGCCCAGCCAACTTGATTATAATAGCCTAACCATCACAGCGAGTGCTACTTTCACCTCACTCCTTGGTGTTTATTACTGCCAGACTTAAGTCAGATAGTAGATTTTGTTACTTTTGTCATAGATGCAAAATGTCAGATAATAAAATAACCAATAAGTAGGGAAAAGGTGTAATGACTGCTAGAAAAATTCCATTAGTCTGCTCTCAGGACAGAGAAGGCAGTAGTTCGTAGAGGTATGGAACACAGTTTTCTCATAGGAAGGAGTTGTAAAAAGTCAATACATCTATCCAGATAAGCATAGACTTATATGTCAAGTACTAGAAAGAAATTAGTGAAAGTTCAGTGAAATATCCAATAATAATAATGTTTGATTACATCTCTTAAAGGGGATATACTAGATATATCTTGTAGACAGATATATTTTCATTTAGTCAGACTCATGTGAATCAAAAGAAGGCATGCCTGAATTGTCAGGAATGTGATTTTATTTCATTTTAAATCGAAAGGGGCATAAAAATTAAGAATCCCTTTAATTCAATATTAAAAAAGAAATAATAGGTCCAGACCAGCTGTATATAGGCATTTTCACTCTCAAATTCAGGATTACCACATTCCAGAATACTTCACTGTGCTCATGAGGTACTTGTACTTAGACCCAGAGGAAGTCATTTGAACAAAACAAGGTTATATTTATTGTTGTTAAGTGTCATTGAGTCATCTCTGACTGATAGTGACCCTTTATAGGGCTTCTGAGGAGCTGCTCATGAGCTTGTACCATCAACCTTGAAGTTCAAACTGATCTTGTAGTTGAGTGCTTATCCTACAGCACCACACCAGAACTTGAATGACTTGAAATCAGGAAAGATGTGCACCAGGATTGCATTCTTTACCACACTTATTCAATCTGTTTGCTAAACAAATAAACCAAGAAACTGGATTATAGAAAAAGGAATATGACATCAGGATTGGAGGAAGACTCATTAACAACCTGTGATATACAGATGATATAGCCTTGCTCTCTGAAAGTGAAGAGGACTTAAAAAATTTAATTATGAAGATCAAAGATTACAGCCTTCAGCATGGATTGTACCTCAATATAAAAAAATAAAATTCTCTCCACTGGACCAATAAATAGCATCATGATAAATGGAGAAAAGATTGAAGTTGTCAGAGATTTCATTTTGCATGGATTCACTATCAACACTCATGTTATCAACAGTCAATAAATTTTAAAAAAACATCATATTGCATTAGATAAATCTGCTGCTCCAGGCCTCCTTAAAGTGTTCAAGAGCAAAGAACTAAGATGAGGACTAAGATGCACCTGCTCCAAGCCATGGTATTTTCAGTTGCCTCATTTGCAAGTGAAAGTTGGACAATGAATAAGAAGACCATAGAAGAATTGGTGCTTTGAGTTTGGTGTTACAGAAGAATATTAAAAGAATCATGGACTGCTAGAAGAACAAGCAAATATATCCTGGAAAAAGTACATTCAGAATGCTCCTTAGAGACCAGACTTCATTTCCAATACCTCAGATATATTATGGGGAGGGACCAGTCCCTGGGCAAGGACATTAGGCTTGGTAAAGTAACTGCTAAATGCCATCAAGTCTGTTCCAAAGCATAGCAACACTGTAAAGGATTTCCAAGGAGTGTCTGATGAGCTTAAACCACCGACCTTGAGGTTCAAACAGACTTTGCAGTCCAGTGCATTAACCCACAGGGCCACATCAGGACTCTTGGTAAAGTAGAGTTAAAAAAGAGGAAGACCACCAATGAGATGGATTGGCACAGTGACAGCAACAATGGGCTCATGTGTAACAATTATGAGAATGGTGCAGGATCAGGCAGTGTGTAGTTCTGTTATGCAACAGGGTTGCTGTGAGTCAGAACCAACTTGATACATACCAAAAACAGTAATACCACATGATATGCACCTCATCAATATGTGATGTTTTTAAATCCAGGTTGCTTAATTTGTTATATTAATAGCTATGCACACTTTATATAGTTACTATGATATTTAGATCATTCATTTTGTTGCAGTCTGCAAATAGAAACAAAACAAAACAAAACACTAAGACTGATAACAAGGGTTGATTGCAAAGTCTCTAGCTCAGATTAGATAAACTTGAGGTCCTATTCCAATTGGTGGACAACTTTAAGAGCAGAGTTGGCAGTTACGTGTCATTGAGCACACTTTCCCAGAAAAGGACAACTGCAATCCAAGAAAACATAAGGAGTGAAATCTTTACATTGTATGGAATTTAATGAGTTTAAAATAACCTCAGAAAAGTCTAAGTCATATTCAGTACTCGATTTTTTTTTTTTTTTTCAAATGTGGAACTTAGTTTCTATCTATTGAGCTATTGAATACATTTCTTTTTCCCGTTTCCAAAACTTAAGCAAATGAACCAAGAGAATTGGACATATTTAGCAGTTCTTTTTTTTCTTTTTAAATCAGCCCAGCACCTTTAGTAAAGCACCAGTGGAGCCCAACATCATGGCACATTTCCCCACAGCATACTCATACTCAACCACCACCTAGGAAGGAAAAGAGTACGAGGGCTATTGAGCACTGAGGATTTCTCCAATGAATCACAATTATGTGAACACCTGTGCTAACTAAGTTTGTGCTGATCCACTGTGAAAATTTGCAAAGTGCTCAACAGCCCTGAGAATTTCTCATTTATTATCTTAGGTGGGGTGGTCTGCAACTGCACATTAGGTTGCAGTATGAAGCATGTAAGGACACGCATTCAAGACCTCATCTAGGACCTTTTCATTCTACCTGCAGGGTACAGCTGTACCTCTTAAGCAGACCAGAGTTCTGCTTCTGAATTTCTGTCCAAAAAGTTAAGGGAAAATATCTGAATTCTTCACTTACAACTGAGATGATTGTAGATGTGCAATATATTTTACCTGCATTTCAAGATGAATTTACCATGGAACTGATCCTGGCAAGTACCTTATAATCTGATATTTTGTGTATTTATGGTCTTGTCATATATTAAAAATATGAAAAGAGATAATAACTCTAAAGGATGAGAGAGAACCTTATATAAATAAATGAATTTTGGTCTGCCATTAATTTCTTTTCTTACGAGGTAAAGATGCCAAAGAATGCACAGGTCACTTTATTTTTGGTGCTAATGATTAATGAGAATTGGAAAATTATTTGCAAATGAAGTCACCAAACTAGCTAGTTAAAGGTTAATATGTAAGCTCTGGAATTGAGATCAGTGAATAAGCTAAAAACACAATCAATTGTTGATTCCACAATAAAGGTTATGCATATGTCTGGCCCAGTGGCTGTCTTTGAATGTAGTCTCTATCTCAAGAACTATAAACAACTGTGTGGTCTCTGAATGTTAGTTGGATGTCAAGGACAGACTTTTGAGTGTAACTCTGTAGACATAATTGATGGTTTTATTTAACATTCTTTGGTATAATAGTATATTTTACTTTGAATAATCAAATTTAATAGAAGAAAATAAATTCAGGTATATAGATATAAAGATTTTAAACAAACTTGGCAGTATAAAAATTTTGTCTTTCTATTTGGTTTGGTTGGCTGTTTGTTTTTAGTGAGCCCATGCTGTGGGTTCTGGTGTGGCATTGCCGGTTAATGCGGTAAACTGCAAACCTCTGTGTGGGCTGTTAAGGACAGCAGTTGTAATTCACCAGCTGCTCCTTGGAAACCCTGTACAGGGTCTCTGTGAGTCAGGTCCCGACTCGATGGCACTTATCAACAACAACATGCTGTGGATTAATGCGCCAGACTGCAAAGCCATTTGAACCTCAAGGTCACCAGTTCAAGCTCACCAGTGGCTCCTCAGAAACCCTATACAGGGTCACTGTAAGTTGGAGCCGACTTGGCGGCACTTCACAACAAGAACAACTATATATATAACATCATCATATTGTTACTAATAAGCTAAATGTCCATTGTATCAGGTGACTAATGCAATTGGCTTCAGCTGTTTTGTCTCATTTCGAGTCAGGCCACATCAGCAAATGAAGGTCCCAAAGCTTTATTTCATCAATGTCATTAAGGTAAACTCTACTTCGAGGAGGCAGCTTTTCCCCAGTTGTGTTTGAATGCCTTCCAGAAGGACATCACACAATATTCTGTTGCTATCCACTGGCCAATATTTCAGAAGTAAATTGTTAGGTAATTCTTCCTAGTCTGTCTTCTTTCCAGTCTGCAAGTTGTGTGGAAATCTGTCCATCATGAATATTTTGGTATTTAAAATATCAATGACATAATTTCCAGCATTACAGCAAGATACCACAGCACAACAAACTGACAGGTGATTTGAAATACGAAGAAACAGTTGCAAACATCCATTAATAATCAGTGCATGAAATGTACAAAATATGAATCTTGGAAAATAGGAAGTCATCAAAAATGAAATTGCACACTTGAAAATCCACATTCAAGGCATTAGTGATTTGAAATGGACCGATATTGACCATTTTGATTTAGGCAATCATATGCTGTGCAGTGCCGAGAATGCAGAGGAATGGTGTCACGTTTATTGTCAAAAAGAACATCTTAAGATTTTCATGAAAGACAACACTATTAATGATAGGATAATATTCATACACTTATAAGGAAGAACAGTTAATGCAACTGTTATTTAAATCTGTTCACTAATTGCTATGCCAAAGATTAAAAAATTGAAGATTTTCAAACAACTAAATTCTAAAATTGATCAAACATGCAATCAAGAAGCATCAAACATTGCTTTAATTTGAATGTGGTAGTTGGAAATAGAAAAGGACCAAACACTGGAAAATATGACCTTGCTTATGGAAATGACACAGATTACATGATAGAATTTTGCAAGACTAATGATTTATTCCATGCAAATGTCTTTTTTCACCAACCTCACTAAATTGAATACACAGTTGACTGTATCTGTGGAAAAAGATGATGGAGAAGATCAGTATCATCAGTCACAATAAGGCTAAGAGCTGCCCTACTTTGAAATAGACCATCAATTGCTCATAGGCAAGTTGAACCTGAAACTGAAGAAAAAATTTTAAAGTCCATGAAAGTGAAAGTACAACCTTGGGTATATCCCACTTGAATTTAGAGACCATATCAAGAATAGATCTAGTGCATGGAAACCTAATTACTGAAGATCAGACAAGTCATGGAATGACACCAAGGACATCATACATGAAGAAAACAAATGGTTATTTTAAAAGACAGATTTTTTTTTAAAAGATGAAAATGATGTCAGAGGAGAGTCTGAAACTTGCTCTTGAACAAGCAACTGAAAGAAATGATAAAGCACAAGAGCTGAACAGAAGATTTCAAAGGGCAACTTGAGAAGACAAAGTGTGAAATATTGTCATAAGATGTGCAAAGACCTGGAGTTAGAAAATCAAGAGGGAATAGCACACTGGGCATTTCTTAAGCTGAAAGAACAGAAGAAAAATTAAAATCTCAAGTTGCAATATGGAAAGGTTCTATGGGGAAAAAAATTGAACAACGCAGGAAATATCCAAAAGAAGATGCAAGTAATATATAGTCACTTTAACAAAAAGATTTGGGCAACATTCAACCATTTCAGGAAGTAGGATATGATCAAAAGCTGATGGTATTGAAGGAAGATGTCTAATAAACACTGAAAACATTAGTGAAAAACAGGGTTCCAGGATTTGATGAAATATCAGTTGAGATGTTTAACATATGAACGTAATATTGGAAACATTTACTTGTTTGTGCCAAGAATTTTGAAAGCTAATTGTACAACTAAGAAGATCCATATTTGTCTTCCATTCTAAAGGAAGTTTATCCAACAGAATGTGGAAATTTTTGAGCAATTTTATTAATATCACATGCAAGTAAAACTATGCTGAAGATAATAATAACAAAATGGTTGCAGCAGAACAACAACAGGGAGGCAACAGAAATTCAATTGCCTCTTATGCATGCAAAATCTGGACAGCAAAGAATATTGAAAATGCCATTGTCTGCCAGAAGAAAGAACAAACATGACTTGGAAGACATACAGCTAGAGGACCCCTTAAATGGAGGATGGTGAGACTTTATCTCATGTACTTTGGACGTGTTATCAGGAGTGACCAGTAATTATGTTTGGTAAAATAGAGTCAAAAAAACAAGAAGAAGACTACCAACAAAATGGAATGGCACCGTAGCTGTGTCAATGGACTCAGCCATAGCAATGATTGTGAGGTTGGTGCAGGACCGGGTAGTGTTTTGTTCTATTGCACACAAGATCACTATGAGTCAGAACTGATTCAATGGTACCTATCATCACCAACAACAGTTTCTCCAGTTGTCATTGGAGAAAAAATTGTAGTACAAACAGATAACTGAGAAAACATTAAGAGAGAAATCCCAAAGATATTAAGTATTCCCAGTGAACTAGAATGTCATTGGGTCCCTAGGTAATGGCTGTTGGCAGGGAAACACAAGTAAAAAGACTGTGGGAGTCTTAGAATTTTCTGGGTTTGTTCTGGTATCTGTTTGGAAGTATAGCAAACACAAAAGAATAGGCTTTGACTTTTATTTTCTTAAAGTGTTTACTCATCTGAGTTTCAGTTACTGTCTTCAGCATTAGATGAAAGGATGCTGCCTTCCCTGCTGCTGCTGTTGTGATGATGTAAAAGATAGAAGTCCAGCACATGCTGCTTGGGAAAATTATTGCTGCTGAGTACTTTGGTTCTCTTCGTGAAAAATAACTATGTTGCTGCTTCTGGCCCCTTACTTCCTATTTTAAGGAGTGGAGTAGGAGATATTAGATGAGTGTGTGAAGAAGGGGAAATGGGATTAGCAGGTTGGTGTGGACCCATATGTCACCTGCTTTTTCTAAGTGATTTGATTTATTTGGTTTTGTGAGCAACAGATATATACTAAGTAATCAGAATGCATTATCTCAGTTAATCTTCACAACTATGAAATAAAAGCATTTTATAAGATAAGAAAACATATTGACTTTGTTGTCTGCCATTGCATTGATTACAACTGACAGTGACCCGGAGGGACGAGTAGAGGTGTCTCTTAAGAGTTTCAAGGCTGTAATCTTTATGGAGCAAATCACCAGGTCCTTTCTTTCACAGAGCAGCTGGGAGGTTTGAACGGCCAATACTTTCATTAACAATGAAGCGCTTAACCATTGTGCCACCATGATGCTTAAAAATTAAACTTTTGTGAAGAACCACCAAGTCGGTTCTGACTCAAAGAAGCCCTGTATAGGATTTCCAAGAAGCTGCTGGTGGCTTGGCACCACTGATCTTGAGGTTAGCAATCCTTACCCTACAGCACTGGACTCAACCATAGCAATGATTGTGAGGTTGGTGCAGGACTGGGCAGTGTTTTGTTCTATTGTACACGAGGTCGCTATGAGTCAGAACTGATTCAATGGTACCTATCATCACCAACAACAATCTCTCCAGTTGTCATTGGGGAAAAAAAAATTGTAGTACAAATGGATAACTGAGAAAATCATGTAAAGAGAAATCCTGAAAATACTGAGCATTCCCAGGGTTCTAGAATGTTATTGGACCCCTTTGTAATGTTTGTTGGCAGGGGAACACAAGTAAAAAGCTTGAGAGACTCCAAAATTAAATTTGTTGTTGTTGTTGTTGAGTGCTACTGGGTAGGCTCTGACTCATAGCAACCCTCTATAGGGTTTCCAAGGAGCAATTGGTGGGTTTGAACCACCGGCCTTGTGGTTACCAGTCCAGGGCTTATTATTCTATAATCTCATTGGAGTAAAATTTGAACCCAAGTCAGCCTGATGCCAAAATTTAAGATTTTAATTTCTACACAACACTGCCTCCAAGTGGCTTGAATTAGGTAAGTCACTATTAGTTATTGATGCATTGTTGCTGGTGTTCTGGGGGGGAAAATGGTCTTAGTCTTTAGTCTTAGCTCATTATCTCAAAGACGTGTAAAAATAACCTTGCTTATCATAAGCCTTGAGACACTGAATAGCATCTAGATAGAAACTGACTAGGCTCCAAATGCAGTTGAAAGTAAACAAACAGATAACTGCATTGTTTATGAAGCAAATACTTTGAATTAATTCCTACTCAAATATAAATGTGTTTGATGTTCACCCAATACAAAATACATGCAAATAAAATTTCTTCAAACAAAGAGTTTCTGTAGTATCAGCACTTTAAACTTGTATGAATATTTTCTTCAATTGCCACACAGCATAACATTAATAAAATAAATAAAAACACAAGGAAGAAAAGAAAAAGAAAGCAAAACTGTTTTACATGTCTAAGAAAATGTACTTATAGAACATATATATAGGGAATTTTTTCCCCAATTTTTCATTGTTGTTGCTAAGTGCTGTCAAGTGGGTTCTGACTCATATAGGGTTTCCAAGGAGCGTCTTGTGGTTTTGAACTGCCAACCTTGTGGTTACCAGTGCAGTGGTCATTCTATGGTGCCACACTAGGACTCCACAATTTTTCATTAGAAGAAAGTTAAAATAATATGTGTGTAGGGAGAGACAACATGTTGAAGTACTCAGAAAGGTTAGCCATGAGCGCAATGCTAAAGTTGCAGTTTCATGCACATATCTTCAACACATGCACACACAGAGACATACATATCTTAGTTCTTCAATCTCCAGATCATTTAATAATTGAAAATTCTGTACTTCTCCTGGCTCTCTATTCTCTTTTTGTTACTTGAAGATCGTACCAGACAGCCCCTTTTCAATGTATAAATATCTTTTCTTTCTTTCACCTATCATAACAAAATAGCCAAGTATCTCAATTTTTATAAAAAAGATGTCATTAAGTACCTGCTTACCAAATCGTATAAACCATCTCCATTAAGGACCTAATAAGTTATGACATACTTTATTTTATTTGCTGTTTTATCTGTTGGTGGTGTTGTTGTTAGGTGCCTTTGAGTTGGTTCTGACTCATAGTGCCTCTATGTATGACAGCACAAAACATTGTTGGTCTTTCACCATCCTCACAGTCTTTGTTATGTTTGGTTGTGTTGCTGCTGCCGCAAGGCCAATCTATCTTGTTGGGGGTCTTCCTCTTTTTCGCTGACCCTCCATGTTACCAAGCAGGATGTACTTCTCCAGGGAGTGGTCTTGCCTGATAATGTATCTGAAGTGTGAGAGATGAAATATCACCATCCTGGCTTCTAAGTAGCACTCTGGCTATACCTCCTCCAACACAGATCTGTTTGTTCTTCTGGCAGTCCATCTTACTTTTAATATACTTCTTTTAATATACTTTTAATATACATATTACTTTTTAATATACTTCTCCAGCCCTATAACTCAAATGTATCAATTTTTCTAGGGTCTTCATATTCATTTTCCAACTTTCACATATATGTGAGGCTATTTAAACACCATGAATTGGGTCAGGTGTACTGTAGTCCTCAAACTCACATCTTTGTCTTGAACACTTTAAAAGAGGTCTTGTGCAGGAGATTTGCTTAGTACAATAAGTCGTTTGATTTCTTGATTGATGCTTCCATACATGTTGACAGTAGATATAAGCAAAACTAAATCGTTGACAATTTCAATCTATTCTTCATTTATCGTGATGCTATATTGATCCAGTAGTGAGGATTTTTGTTTTCTTTACACTGAGGTGCAACCTATACCAAAGGTTTTAGTCTTTGATCTTCATTAGTTAGTATTTTAAGTCCTCTTTGCTTTCAGCAAGCAAGGTTGTATCATCTCCACTTCATAAATTATTAGTGAGTCTTCCTCAAATCCTGATGCCATGTTCTTCTTCATATAATTCAGTTTTTTGGATTATTTGTTTACAGTTACAGATTGATTGCTGTTATTGTTAAGTGCCAAGGAGCTCTGGTAGCGCAGTGGTTATGAATCGGGCTGCGAACTGCAAGGTCAGCAGTTCGAAACTACCAGCTGTTCCACGGGAGAAAGATGAGGCTTCTGCTCCCATTAAGATTTACAGCCTCGGAAACCCTGTACAGGGAGGGTCGCTATGAGTCGGAACAGACTCCACGGCATATAACAACAACAACAACATTGTTAAGTGCCATCGAGTCAGATCTGACTCATAGTAACCCTGTTTAAGGTTTCTGAGAAGTGGCTGATGGATTTGAATTACTGATCTTGTGGTTAAAACTGACCTTGTTGTCCAGTGCTTATCCTACAGGGCTTCACCAGGACTCTACAGATTGAATAAGTATGTTGAAGGAATATAATGCTGGCACACATTTTTCCTGATTTTAAGCCATTCAAGGCCACCTTGTTTTGTTGGGATGTCTGCTTCTTTTTCTATGTACAGGTCCTGCATGAGCACAATTAAGTGTTCTGGAATACCCATTCTTCTCAATGTTACCAATAGCTTACCATGATCCACACAGCTGAAAGCCTTTACATAGTCAATAAAGCACAGATAAAGATCTTTTTGGTATTCTCTACTTTCAGCCAAGAACCAGCTGACAACCACAATAATATCCCTCATTCCACATCTTCATCTGAATCTACCTTGATTCTCTGGCAGTTCCCTTTCAATGTACTTTTACCACCATTTATCTTTAGCAAAATTTTACTTGCATATGATATTAATTGTCCCATGATTTCTAAATTCCATTGGGTCACCCCTCTTTGGGATACGCATAAATATTTATCTCTTCCAATCAGCTGGCCAGGTAGCTGTCTTTTAAATTTCTTGCCAGAGATGATTGAGTGCCACCAGTGCTTCATCGGTTTGTTAAAATACTTGCATTTGTATTTCATCAATTCCTGGACCCTGGTTCTTTGCCAATGCCTTCCATGCACCTTGGACTTCTTCCCTCAGTACCATTGGATTATTTCATTGAATCATACTTGTTTCATAATATAAAGTCTTCTCAATTATATGTCCGAAGGAATGGATTCCAACTGCTGAATATTCTAGACTTTGCAGCACATTTGATAAGAAAAGATTTCTGCAAGACTATCTTTGCAACACGCCTCCTATAATACACTTCAAAAACAAATGTTTACTTTACCTGTGTATAGAGCTCACCCTAGTGAGCAGGTGTATTGAAAGATTATAATCCCTGAAAAGAGAGGTCATTGATAATGCCATTACTGCTGCTACTCCCTGCGTCTCATTAAAAGGTGCCTCCACGTATAATATTCCACACTTGATCACCAGGAAATAGAAATTAGTGACCTTGATCAACAATCTTTGCCTTCCCTAGACATCTGTTAGCACTGTAAAACTTGAAATTCATAATTGTGTTTACTTTTTAAATGAAGATTAAAAGTGTTTCAACTTTTTTTTTAAAGAAAAAAAAAAAGAAAGAACTGAATAGATAGAGAAATTAAAATGAGGAGCCGAGGAAGTCTGTAAATTCTCGGATTGACACCACATATCACACCAGTTACAATATACTCTGCAGTTAATGCATGAAAATGGCAGAACCATTAGGGTATATCACATTAGTGCATAATTCAAGGTCTTTAAGTGTCAATGAATCATTGGCATGATTCATTTTACTCTTTACTCTTCACTATGTCAATGTATCGTCTTTATAATACTAATTGAATCTGGACTATAAGTGTTAAAAGTTTCTGACCAATGTCTTTGTTCATTGTGAAGAAGATACAGTTTTTGTTAGCATCAGTCATCTGATAGCACTAGCTTATGCTTTATGGGACAGACAGAATCTTCCTTCCTTTCCCCAGATTACTCTCCCCAATGGTGGCCAACACCATTATGATAGCTCCACACTTCCATTTATCACCACTGCCAAAGGATGAAGCCTTCTGTTAAAAAAAAATACGAGTTGTCTTCCAATTGATCCCAAGGTGATCCCATTTGTGTCAGAGCACAATGATAATCCATGGAGTCTTCAATGACTGATTTTTTTATACTTAGGTTGCCTTGCCTTTCTTTTCAGTCTCCTCTGGGTTATACTGAACTGCCAATCGTTTGGTTAATAGCTGAGCACTTAAGTATTTGCACCACTCAGGGACTAAAAATACTAATTGTATTGTCACAATCATAGTTTTACACATTATAACATTTTAAACAATATAACATTTTTTTCAGTACTGAAATTAAAACATCACAAACCAAGATGGAAAAGATTCTTCCCATACACCTCTTAAGTCATCTGCTGTAGGTGGTGGCCTTGATCTAGGTTGCAAAATGCACTCATATATTCTTTTATGTTCATATTAATGAAGACCATATACCAATTAAAACAAATGAAGCAGATTTACATGCATTAACATGGATAAATCTTAAAAACATAATGGTGAGTGACTAAAGCAAATAATCGAATGATGACATGTATATATGTTAAACTCATATAGAACAATATAACATTATTTATGGGCAGGGTAATATATAGTAAATGCATAAATGCATGGATTTGAAAGATACAGATCAATTTTAGGACAGTGGCTATGTTACTCCTGGGCAGGAAGGGAGAAGCATGAAAAAGAATTGCATGAGATCAGTTGAGGATATAAATGGGATAAGCACCTCTTTCTGTAACATTATATTTATTAGAAAGAAAGATATGTTTCAGAGTCAGTAAAATATTTTATGAGTATTAATTATTTTTCTTTCTTTCTCCCTCCCACACTCGTTCAGCCTGTGTATCCTTCTGTGATCTCTGTTATTGCAGGATTATTTATGTAACAGCATTTTACCTCTATTGTCTTTAACTTTTGCACTCTTCCCCAAATCTCCCCCCACATCATTTTTTTTTTTCTTGCTAACTTCCCCCTTATTGTACAGTGCCTTCTCCTTCACCCAAGTTGACATGGAATTATCCCACCCCTCTCTCCCTGGTAACCATCAAACAATGTTTCTGTTAGTGCAAAACATTTTCTTGACTTTTTACTGTAGTAGTCTCATTCAAGATGTGTCCTTTTGTGATTGACTAATTTCACTCAGCATAATGTGCTCCAGGTTAATCCATGTTAAAAGGTGTTTCACAGATTCATAGTTATTCTTTAACTTTTGATAGTATTTCATTGTATGTTTCTACCAAAGTTTATTTGCCCATTCTTCCATTAATGGGCATTTAGGATGCGTCTATGTTTTTGCTATTGTTGAAAAGTGCTGCTATGAATATGTTGCTGTTGTTTTTAAATGCCTTTGACTCAAACCAAGTACAGGGTTTCCAAGGAGCAGCTGGTGAATTTGAACTGCCAACCTTGTGGTTCAAACTGACCTTGAGGTCCTGCACTTATCCTACAGTTCCACACATATATCTATCTATTCATGCCATAGTTCATATTTCTCTAGGATATATTCTAAGTTGAAGGATTGCTGAGTCATATTGTGTTTCTATTTCCAACTTTTTTTCTAAATTCTTATTGTAAACTGAGTGATAGTTTTTACATGGGAGAGCACTGGCTTTACACCGTAGTTTCATTACAATAGTTACAATCTTTCTGTGCATCG
>NW_006408617.1:3517101-3518059 GCF_000296735.1 Chrysochloris asiatica
TGGCACTTAACAACAACAAGTCAAGTTCTGATAATCAAGCCATTGAGGCTAGGTCAAATGGGTACTTCCTGCAAGTTAGTATCTCCCCTCACTACATATCAACTGGATGCTTCACGCTTAGCTCTAGCCCTCCATGGCTGTGTCCTTGTCCATGGGCTCAGGAGCCCTTACTTAGGTCTCACCACACTTTAGACCAACCAGCAGTTCCTCTTCTCTCTCTCATCTCCAGGTCAACTGGAGTCTATGAAACTTGGCTGAACTCAGCCCATTTCTTTACTGCTAACTTTCCCCTTCTTCCATTCACCAGTAGACCAACGTAGTCACCAACAAGCTTACATGTCCACTCTTGTGTTCCCTTTGTGTTTCAGCCTTGGTAGGGGTGTTGTCTTGAAGGGATTTGATTGCTTGCCTTTTTTTCCAACTTTTTAAAGAAGTACCATACTATTTTCCACAGTTGTTGCAACATTTTATGGTCCTGCAGGCAATAAATGAGGGTTCCAATCTGTACAAATCCACCAATTTTTGTGGTTTTCTCTTTATTTGAATCTTGCTATTAATGCTGGTATAGCGCTGTAGGGCATACATTGGACTGCAAGGTCAATTTGAACTAGAAGTTTGGAGGCTTAAATTCACCAGCTGGTCCATAGAAACCCTATACAGGGTGACTATGAGATGGAAAGGACTCAATGGTACTTAACAATAACAAAAATTAATGTTGGATTGAGGTGATATGTCACTGTTGTTTTGATTTACAGCTCTCTATTACCTAAAGCGTATTGTTGTTATGTGCCGTGGAGTCTGTTCCGACTCACTGTAACCCCATACAGGGTTCCCAAGGCTGTAAATCTTTACCAGAGTAGAAAGCCTCATCTTTCTTCCACGTAACAGCTGGTAGTTTCGAACTGCTGACTGTGAAATTAGCAGCCCGAATCACAACCATTAGCTCTGGTAGCGTAGC
>NW_006408617.1:3518491-3519732 GCF_000296735.1 Chrysochloris asiatica
GTTCAAGCTCACCAGTCACTCTTTGGAAACCTTATACAGGTCGCTACAAGTCGGAACTGACTCAAAGATACTTAACAACAACGATAGCTAATGGAATGCTGGTATGGTGACGCAGTTAGTGTGCTAGACTACAAAGTTGGTTTGAATTGCAAGGTGGGTGGTTCAAGCTCACCAGTCACTTTTTGAAACCCCTATGCAGGGTCACTATGGGTCGGAACCAACTCGACGACACTTAACAACAACAACAACAATGAGTAATGATTGTGAGCATTTCTTCATGTTTGGTGGCCACCTAAATATCTTCTTTGGTGAAGAGTATTTATCTTTTTCTAGTTGAGGTGTTGAAGTTTACTACAAATTTTAGAGATTAGTCGCTTGTCTGATATGTCATTGCCAAAAATTTGTTCCAGATGTGGCCTAACATATACTTTTTAAATTGCAGTTTGGGTAAAAGTTTAAATGTATTAAAACATATTAAATCTTAGTGAGCATGTGAATGTTTATTGTTCACTAATAAAAAATAATGTTTATTGTATTCTCATGTGTATTTAAAATGTTTTAGAATAATTATAGCAAAGATGGTAATAAATACAACTTCCAGTTCAAAATGGGCCTAGTCAACAATTCTCAATATTGTCTAGCTCAGCTTTCCACTAAACTTCCCAAAGAAATTCATAAAAAAATAAAAACCCACAACTGGACAAGAGCAAATCAACAAGGAAACTCTAGAATCTGGAAGGAATTGATTCATAGTAAGAATCTAATGGTGCTGTTTAGACTTTAGTCAATAACGTAATACGTGTTTCCTAGGGAACAAAATGTGTGGATATGTGGTAAAGTGGGGTATTGTTATAGACTTCAAAACATGTTTTAAAATGAAGTAGTTTAGAATATTTTTTTTAAATAGAGAAAAGGAGAAAGTAGGAAACAGAAAACACGTGATTCTACCACCTAAAAGCAGTCAGTCTTGTTTGCAGTCTCAGGAATACTGTGGCTCTGAGAGTAGAGAGGAAAAGGAAACATTCAATGTTTCCTTTGAACTCAGGAACCCTTATTTTATGTCCTCCTTTTACCTCACAGCTCACAAAAGCCACTTGGAGTGATATATATATATATGTTTATATATGAGAGAGAGAGAGAAAGAGAATTCTATTGTGGCACTGTAGGACAAGCACTGGACTGTTAATGGTAAAATCAGTAGTTCCAACCTACCAGCCACTCCTTGGGAACCCTGTACACAG
>NW_006408617.1:3520417-3586056 GCF_000296735.1 Chrysochloris asiatica
TGTGGATGGAGTAAAGCTTTCAAAACCTTCATTTGCTGATGTAGCATAAATCAAAATGAGAAGAAGCAGTTTCAAATATCTATTAATAATAAGAATGTAAAATGAAGAAGTATAAATCTAATGAAATAGAATGCATACAGATTAATATCATAGGAATTTATTTGTGTGCAGATATAGACTGATATTGGCCATTTTGAATTGAACAATCAAATGGTTTATTATGCTAGGAAGGACAAACTGAAGAGGAACTTCATCAAAATCATCATAAAGAACATTTCAAGATCTGTCCTGAAGTTCAATACTGATTGTGATAGGGTAATACCAATATGCCTACTAAGAAGACCATTGAATGTGATGATTATTCAAGTTTATCCACCAATCACTAAAATCACTGATGAAGAAATTGAAGAATTCAACCAACTTCTGCAGTCTGAAATGGATCAAGCATGTAATCAAGATGCATTGATTATTAATGCTGACTAAAATGTCAAAATTGGAAACAAGAAGGAAGGACCAGTAGTTGGAAAATATAACCTTGGTGATAAAGACAACACTGGAGATTGCATGATAGAATTTTTCAAGACTGATGGCTTGTTCACCGAAAAAATATTTTTACAGCAACATAAATAGTGACTATACACATAGACCTCACCAGATGAAATATACGGGAGTCAAATTGACTACAACTGCATAGACAATGGAGAAACTCAGTGTCATCAGCCCAAACAAGGCCAGGAGCCAACTCTGGAACAGCTCATCAATTACTCATATACAATTCAGATCAAGGCTGAAGAAATTTAACACAAGTCCATGAAAGCAAAAATATGACTTTGAGTATAAGCCACCTGAATTTAGAGACCATCTCAAGAAAAAGATCTGATGCATTGAAAACTAATGAATGAAGATCAGAAGATTTATGATATGACATCAAGAATATTATGCATGAAGTAAACAAAAGATAACTAAGAGACAAGCAAGAAAATATCTAAATGAATGTCAGGGAAGACTGAAACTTGCTCTTGAACATACAGCAGCTAAAATGAAAGGAAGAAATGATTGAGTAAATGAGCTGAATAGAAAATTTCAAAGAACAATACAGAAAGACAAAGTATTACAAGGACATGTGGAGTTAGAAAACCGAAAAGAAATATCTGGAGTTAGAAAACCGAAAAGAAAGAACATGCTCAGCATTTCTCAAACTAAATGAACTGTAGAAAAAATATTAGGGCTCCACTTGCAATATTGAAGGATTCTATGGACAAACTATTGAACAATGCAGCAATTATCAAAAGAAGATTGAAGAAATACACAAAATCACTGCAACAAATAAAACTGGTTGACATTCACCCATTTCAGGAGATAACATATGATCAAGAACTGATGTCAATTAAGAAAGAAATCCAAGCTGCACTGAAAGCATTGGTGAAAACCAAGGCTCCAGAAATCGATAACATATCAACTGAAATGTTTCAACAAGTAGACGCAGCACTGGAGGTGTTCACTTATCTATGCCAAGAAACTTGGAACACATCTACTTGGCCAACCCACAGAATAGATCAATATCTGTGCCCATTCCACAGAATAGCAACTCAACAGAATGTGAAAATTATCAAGCAATATCATTAATATAACCAGTAAGTAAAATTTTGATGATGATAATTCAAAAATGGTTGCAGCAGAGTATCATCAAGAAAGTAATAGATTCAGAAGTTGGATTCAGATGAAGACATGGAAGAAGGTACATCATTGCTGATATCAGATGAATATTGACTGAAAGCAGAGAATGCTAGAAAGGTGTTTCCTTGTATTGTATGGACTATGCAAAGGCATTTGATTAAATGGGTCATAACAAACTATGGATAACATTGCAAAGAATGGGGATAATAGCAATTAATTATGTTCCTATGGAACTTGTACATAGATCAAGAGGTAGAACAGAGTAAATGGATACTGAATGATTTAAATCAGGAAAGGTGTGTATCAGGGTTGTATCCTTTCACCATACTTATTCAACCTGTAGGCTAACAAATATTCCAAGAAGTTGGAGTATATGAAAAAGAACGTGGCATTGGGATTGGAGAAAGGATCATTAACTTGTGGTAATCAGATGATAAAATCTAGCTAAAAATGTAGCACTTAAAGAACTTGAAGGACCTGATGCGCTTAAAGTAAAAGTAGCACATTGATAAAGTTCAATGTTGCTATCAATCCAAGTGTGAGGATTGTTGTTTTCTTTTTGATGAGTAGTCAATGTGAATTATAAAACAAGAATCCTCACAGCTGGACTGATAAGCAACATTATAATAAACAAAACAAAGATTGAAGTTTTTAAGGATTTCATTTCACTTAGATCCACAATCAATATCCATGGAAGCAGCAGTCAAGAAATCAAACAACATATCTTATAGCACAAATCTGCTGCAAAAGGCCTCTTTTAGGTGTTAAAGAGTTAAAGATGGCAAATTGAGGACTAAAAACCAGAACCACGGTATAGTCAATCACCTCACATGCATGTGAAAGCTGGACAATGAACAAGGAAGACTGAAGAAGAATTGATGATGCCTTTGAATCATCGTGTTGGTGAAGAATATTTAATATGCCATGGACCCTTAAAAGACGGAGCAAATCTGTCTAGGAAGAAGTACAACTTAAGTAGTCCTTAGAATTAGAATGTTGAGACTTTTTTTCTTATATTTTGGCCATGAGTCAGAACTTACTCGACGGCATTTAACAACCACAACCACAAAAATCATGAGGAACTAGTGTTTGGAAAATAATATTATGCTTGGCAAAATAGAGAGTCGGTAAAAAAGAGGCAGACCTTCGATAATATGACTACAACTATAGGCTCAAACATAACAATGATTGTGAGGATGGTGAAGGACAGGACAGTGTTTCATTCTGTTGTATACAGGTCTCTATGTGTTGGAAGCAACTTGTTGACAGGAACAATTTGATATCTATCTATCTATCTATCTATCTATCTATCTATCTATCTATATCTATCTATCTATCTATCTATCTATCTATCTATCTATCTATCTATCTATCTATCTATCTATCTATATCTATGTATATCTATGTATATCTATGTATCTATCTATCTATCTATCTATCTATATCTATCTATCTATCTATCTATCTATCTATCTATCTATCTATATATATATATATATATATATATACAGTCATTGTGTGACACTGTAGAATAAGCACTGGACCACAAGGTTGGTTTGAATCACAAGGATGGTTCAAACTTACCAGCCACTCATCAGAAACCCTATACAGGGTCACTATGATCTGGAACCAATTCAACAGCAAATATATATATATATTTAGAGAGAGAGAGAGAGAGAGAGAGAGAGTCCTGGTGTGGGTTAATGTGCAAGACTGCAAAGCCATTTGAACTGCAAGGTCGACAGTTCAAGCTCACCAGCTGCTCCTTGGAAACCCTATACAGGGTCGCTATGGATCAGAACCGACTCGATGGCACTTCACAACAACCATATATGGGAATATATATGGGAGCTTCAAAATTTTATGGAAAAGAGGAACTGAAAGATAATGGAATTTTCCATGAACATTTTGAATATGTTTCAAATATATATTTGAGATAGGATATTTGATTTTTCACATGAAATGCTATTCCTGAATCTTCTTGTCCATTCCTCTCTTAACTTTTGTATCCTATAGAAGCATTCAGTTTCTGAAGAATAAAATGCAAGAAAGAGGAAGCCTCTTAAAATTAAAACAAAACAAAACCAACTGAAGAATTTCACAGCCTTCTTTGAAAGAGTTAAAAATGTATTTTGGTGCCTAACTTTAAATCAAGTGATTTGATTTGCATAAAGTGACATGGCTACTGTTAAGTGCCATTGAGTCAGTTCTGACTTCTAGAGGCCCTGTGTAGGGCTTCTGAGGATGTCCATCTTTCTGGGAGCAGAAAGTCTCATCTTCCTCCGGTAGAGCAGCTGGTGGGTTCAAACCACCAACCTTGTGGTTTACAGTCTAGCTTATCCTACAGAGCCACCATGCTATCAATGTGACATTAGTGAAGATACATAAAGCACAAAGATGAAATTCAGAATGTAGAACCTACTCCTTTACTTTTATATCAAGTTTTTTTTTTTATGATAAAGTCATATATTCCTCCGGAAAAAAATGGTTTTAAAGGAACCTCTGGTCCACCTTTACCTCTAATGGTCTGGCTGGGATTTGCTATAATAATCCTTTTGCTTTTATGTGGCCATCTGGAGGCCTATTAAAAGGAGTATCTAAAACAGACTCCCCAAGTGTGCTGAGTTTGTTCATTTTCACCAAGTCACCAAAACAGGAGCATTTTCCTACTGCAGGGAGAAGTGATCCCTTACTCACAGGGGTAGTGGGAAAGAGAGAGAAGAGCCACAGAACCAGCAAGAGGCACAACTTGCCCTTTCACCCCTGCCATTGTGAACAAATAGTAAGAACAGTGGTTGATTCTGGTGCATGCATTTTAAGGGTACAAAGATCTACAGCAAGGTTTTTTTTTATACCTCTGGGGCTCTGTGATGAGATGGAAGAGGTTAGGGAATGTGGGAATGGGAAACATTGAGAATTTAATGAAGCATCATGTTTCAACTGGATAATATTCCAGTTTGATTTGTGTGAAAAGCAAATATGAAAAATTGAAATAATATTTCAAGTTCCTAGTTTTGTAACTCAAACAGATGTACAGAATATTCTTGCTTTTTTGAAAACTACATCTTTCATCAAAAGTATCATCCAACAGAGTTTAGGACATAAGGGTACATTGTGAAATGGAATTAGATAAAAGTTGGCATTTGTCTTTAGTAGATTATTAAAATTGTCATGGTAAGAAATCTGCTCATAAAAGCAGAACAAGTTAGCAGGGGCTGGATATCATTTGTCCCAAACAGTGTCTTTTCTCTATACTCATTAACCATCTCGCCAAGTAATGTGGCTGCATCCTATTAAACCTGATACATCAAAAATTTAAAAAAAAAAAAAAAAAAAGTAGCTGCTGTCTCAAACTGCAGTACAACTCAGATCTAAGACCAAATAAGATGCATTAATTGCTTTACTGCTTCACCGCAAAGCCACTCTTAAAACATAATTCCTTAATGAAGTCCGTTAATTTGTTCATGGCAGTACACAAGCTGTTCAAAATGACACAGAATTGCACTCTGTTTTCTAACCCCTGCAGTTTCTTCTGTTAGTCACTCTGTCTTGTGTTGTTATCCCATGGATAGTAATTATTTTATAGTGGCTGTAATTAGGAGAGAATTAGGCTTGGTAAACAAAACCTGCCTTCTCCTGTTAATAGCTAAGGATAATAAATTTGGCTCTGACATTCACTATATTTGGACAAGGCTTGGCCTACTTCCAGTTTTCCCAATAAGAACTTTATTATATAATTATGCCTTGGAGGGGTTCATATTACAAGGTAATTTTTTTTTTGTAAAGACACATATTGCATGGCTTCCAGCCAGTAAATGATATACTGTAATATATGCCTCCAATAAATGTTTTAAACAAAATCTCTCTAAGCAATATCCTGCTGGAGCTACACACTGCTCTTCAGCATATATTATTTACAGGATTTGTTTGTCAAGTTTTTCATAATGTAAATTATTTCCTTGTGCTCACATTGTCCAATATTATACCGTCTCAATAAAAAAAGAAAGGCCTAAATTATTTCTATCACCAAATTACGTATTTGAATCTTTAACTTCCCATATCCTCTTTGATCAGCTTCCTAGAGGTGTTGATCAGAGAGGATGAGAAAGGGGCATTTAACTTGATTTTTATTATTATGTAAAGGTTAACTGTTATTTCACAAAAGTTATGTTATGTTTGCTTGAATTGATTTATCTCCTTTTCCATTTTTTACATAAGTGAAATAAAATTATTTTGTCCCACTCTAAGCCAGATCTCTGATGATTCATGTTCCTTTTGGTGAACCCTTACTGAAAGGGTCACTCAAACTTCTATAGATCAGCGATAATACATGACATCACAAAATGCTAAACTGGAGACAAAAACAGTGAAAACAGATTAAAAAGCAAAATCATAAAATACAACCTCGATTTAGAAAAATCATGAGAAAGGAGTCAAAAGTGAGATTAAAATTTGAGCATGAAATAAAAGTATTAGAGTATAAGTAAATGTAGAGGAAAAGACAAAATGATTTTTTTTTAAAACAGCTAAAATTAACAATAGTGAAATAAGTTTTTGGTTTTTTTTTTAATACTAGACATTGAGTGGTTACAAAAAAGGGCAATCATTAAAAAAGGTATTTTGGAATGTTTATCTCAAATTCTCAGGTTATATTTAAAATCCACTGAAAGGTAGAAAACTAAGACAACACAAACATGCAGACCCATTCCTTAAAAAAAAAAAAAAAATGTGTCTCAATTTTCTGCAAATTAAAAGCAAGAGGCTGAGCTAGATATCTGGTTCTCCCAATTCATTCTACATGTGAATCGGGACTTCAAAATCATTCTTTAAAAGGGAACCAACTGGTTTCTTAGGTGATTATTGATATTGATTATGGATTACATTTATTTAATTGGATATTCATCATGGAAGCGTGTACTAATTACATTTTTGCAATATGCAAATTGGTTCTCTGACTTTTGTTTTCCTATTTCTGTAGAAGAATGTGGGGGGTGGAAACAGTTGTGTTTGAGTCTACTCAACTCATGCTGACTACATGTATGTCAGAGTAGAACTATGTTTCACTTGGTAGGGTTTTCATTGGCTGACTTTTGGGAAGCAGATCACTAGGTCTTACTTCTACAGAGGCTTTGGGGGCATGCAAACCTCCAGTCTTTATGGTTAGCAGCTGAACGTGTTAATTATTTACACCACCCAGGGGCTATGGAGAAGACAAAAGTGGCTGCATTTTTTCTGCTAAAGTGTAACCCTCACTTTAGTAGAAAGTAACTTGAATTGCATTAACTATCTTTTATTTTAAGGGATTAGAAAAGCCACTGCCATCTATTTCTCTTCATCTCTGCTCTGGTGTTGAAATGGAGCTCAGAGATCTCTGTGGTTGCTCTTTCACTTGTCACGAAACCATACGAATATAAAATGAATGAGTACTTACTATATTTCTGTTTGCTAAGTAATGTAGAGTATTGGCATTCAGGCAATGCTTTCAAAAGTTACTATGTTCTGTTCCAACTCACCATTCTGCATCAATAAGGTTCCATTATATATATATACACACACACATATATGTATATATGTATATACTTGTTTCTGTTACTGCTGCATCTTTGCTTCTTTGCTCTACAGGAAAAACAAAAGCAGAGTGAAATTAAGTTGTATGCTTAAAACAACAAAGTAAATTAATGGAGAAATATTATCCAAGGCCACTGATTCAAAAGCAAATCCCCTATCCCTAGCTCCTGCCCTATTTGGCTCTTCCCCTATTGTGCTGGAATTATGCTGAGGTAGGCATTAATTAGAAAAATCATTGAATTTTAACATTGATGGTATTGAGTCTACATTCATCATAGTAACAATAATCATAAAAATAGGGCAGGAGAATAGGGAAGTATTGCACATTTTGCAAGTGCCAAAACACTATTTCCTAGTTAGGAAAAGACCTGCAAGGAACTAACATCATTAAACAACAGGTTTCACATTTAAAACCTAAAAGGAAGCTATATCTCAGTTGTTTTTTTTAATAATGAGAAGTGTTTTTCTAAGATGCAAAAATGACCATATTACTTAAGTAACTGAAATCGTCATTTTGATGAGTCTGTAAATAGACTGTCAGGGAGATATGCTTTGGATTTTGAAGGCACACATTGGCAGTAAAATTAAAGACCTTTTGTCTCCATAGTGAATTTGAAGCCTCCCCACAAATAATGATTTTTTAAAAATATGGAATCATAAATGCTAGAAATGGAAAAAACCTGTTAAGCCGTACCGTTTACCCCTTGCTCATGTGTCATGCTCTGTTGTCCTGGTATGATGCTGTAGGATAAGCAGTAGACTGCAAGTTGGTTTGAACCACAAGGTCGGTGGTTCAAACTCACCAGCAGCTCCTTGGAAATCCTATACAGGGTCGCAATGAGTCGGAACCGACTCAATAGCATTTAACAACAGCAACAAAATATGATTCTTTATAGAATGTTTGCCAGTTGAAGTTCAGCATCTTTCTAGAATTATTCTTTTTACTGCTGAGGAGCTGTTTCCATTGTGTGACTTTGAAGAGAGCATTATTAAATCTTGACTTTGTTTAGCCCTACACACAACCTACCAGCTAAGGGAAGATATTTTCTTTTCCCCCCTTAATGACCCATTATGTCCTTGAAATTTCAGCTCACAAAATTTCCTTCTAACTTCAAAGTGTATGGCAGTGCTATGAAGTTGGGTCATGATTTGGCCACTCTATTAAATTGTTTTAATCCATCCTCATAAATCAATCCCTTTAGCTCCTTTATCATGGTGGTGGCTGTTTGGTGACACTCTACCATTTTTTGACACGAATCTCACACTAAAAATCTCTCAATGTCATACAGAAGTTGAGGTGAGGACTGTGTCATGACAAGCATATAGTAATCATAACCTTCAATAATTTTTCAGGTAATAGTATCTGTACACCAAGGAGTGGAACCTGAAAGATCCTGAATTGAAAGGAGTAAAAGAGACCTCATGCATAGTATTTTTCTAACCCTTCACCCTAGACAGTGCACTTACTACAGAAAACATCCCCATCCTATATCATATAAAATAATATGCGGCCTGGCTTGAAAAGATAGAAAAAGTCAGTTTGTATCAGAGCAGTTAAGTTGGCTTCCACAATTCCTCTCCTGCTGCTCTCCCAGGCTCACTTCAGACGTATTTCACTCCATTAACTACAGCAATGAGTATTTGCTCTTAGTAAATGTGTGTGGGTGTGTATGTATGTTTGTATTTGAAAAGAGTTTATGCAGACAACTTCAAATAGCTCCAAAATTGATTGTGCAATTAAATAAACTATTTATCTGCTGTTGATAGTTATTTCTTAAAACATTATGTGTCAGCCTATGTTACTGAGATTGATGTTCTGAACTGATTGTTTTTTTCATTTTAAACCCTTAGAAAGTATCATCCTCATGTCTCTGCCCTAACTTCAGCTTTCTTATTGTCAACATTTTTTGTTATCTGCTAGCAAGATTAATTTCCAAAGGGTTATCAATACTCACTGTGGATGTTAAATGAACAGGTTTAGGTTCAAGTCTTGTAAGGTTCTACAGACTGTTCCAAATACTTTGAACTTAAGTTTTGAATTTTTCTAATTGCTAATGGAATTGGGAAACAAGCTCAAATACAAAGACTTCCAACTGCAACTAGCTTGGCATAAATCTGATCTACCTAGCCAAGGCAAAGAACAACTTGAAACGGTTACTACAGTCACAGCATTAGTTTCTTATGTGAAAAAGAGTATTTTGAATACAATCTTCATGATAATAATCTAACATGTAAATTGGGGTGTTTATCTTTTTTACATATAACTGATATATGGCATGGGGTGGGGGTTCAAAATATCTGGATACAATCCATTGCCATTGCTCAATAGCTAAAGAATACTATCCTTGTCAGTTCAAGTGTGAGTAACCATTAAGAAAATCTTAAATGTATGGAAGGCCAGGCATGGGCTTGGTAAAAACATGACTGAAATGTTATTTGCAAAATGTTCAATAGAAGAAGAGTATAGCACTGTCTGAACTTTTAAGATTTTCTGACAAACACCTAACATATACTGGTGTGGTGCTGTAGGATAAACACTGGACTTACATACAACAGAACAAAGTATTTCCTGGTCCTGCACCATCCTCACAAGTGTTATCTTTGAGCCCATTGTGGCTGTCACTGTGCCAGTCTATCTCACTGGGGATCTTCCTCTGTTTTGTTGCTCTTCCACTTTTCCAAGCATGATGTCATGTTCAGGGATTGGTCCTTCCAGACAAAATGTCTAAAATATGTGGGACAAAGTCCCAACATCCTTACTTGTATGAAGCATTCTGGCTATAACAATACTTAATGTACATTTAATTATGTTATTAACTGAACTTCCGTGTCTTCATCTATTGAATAGGAATCCAAATGTCTACGTTGTAGTTCCAATAGAATTAGTCTTTGAGGGTTGTTGTTAACTGTTCTTGAGTCACCCCTGGCTAATGGCAACCCAATGCACATGGCAGATAGGAATTTTGGGATCCATAGGGTTTTCATTGGCTGATTGGCAAATAGAGCACCAGGATTTTCTTCCTAATACATCTTGTCCTGGAAGCATCTCTGAAAGCTCTACTGCATCATAGATAGCAAACGCAAGCCTCCAATGACAGACAAGTGTTAAGTGTACTTGAAGATCATAGAGGACAAGAAATCTATCATGGAACCATCACTGTCCTCTGGCATTGAGAGTACTAGCCTTTATTTGTCTCTTTTAACTCAGAACCTCACTCATAGTAGGCAATTCCAATGAATAAGAGGTGGTGTAGTCAGGTCTGAGTTTACATTTCAGATCTTTGCTATCCTTAGCAAGTTTTAAAAAAAACTCATTCATCCCCAGTTTTCACATATTTTAAAGAGTGATAACAATTACTCCCTCTTAGTGTTGCTTTGAATATTCAATAGCATGTTAATTTGTGGAATGTCTTCTTATTACTAATACTTGTAAGTGTTGGTTGAAACTATAAAAAACTGAACTTTGAGAGCCTATTTCAACAAATATTTATGAAATATGACTATGTATGTGAATATAAGATAAGAGTTCCTACTCCTGAAAAGATTTACAGTCGCAGAAACCTTATACAAAGTAACTATAAATAAAAGTCAACTTGACAACACTTAACAAAAACAACCATGTAATGACTCAGTAGTAGAATTGTTACCTTCCATAAAGGAAACCCTAGTTCAATTCCTGGTAAGTGTACTTCATGTGTACTCATCACAAATTTGTCAGTAGAGGTTTGCATGTTGTTATGATGGTGAACAAGTTTCAGAACTTCCAGACTCTGACTAAGAAAAAAGGCTTGTCAATCTACTTTCTGAAATCAGCCAATGAAAACCCTATGATCATCTAAAAATTCTCAACAAAATCCTAGCCAACAGAATTCAACAACACATCAAAAAAATAATACATCATGACCAAGTGGGATTCATATCAGAGATGCAAGGATGGTTCAACATTAGAAAATAAATGAATGCAACCCACTATATAAATAAGAAAAAAGAAAAGAACCACATTGATTGATGCAGATCATACTGATTGATGCAGAAAAGGCATTTGACAAAATCCAACATCCATTCCTGATAAAAAACACTCAACAAAGTAGAAATTGAAGGGAAATGCCTCAACATAATTAAGAACATATACACAAAACCAACAGTCAACATCATTCTCAATGGAGAGAAACTGAAAGCCTTCCCTTTGTGAACAGGAACGAGACACAGATGCCTTTTATCACCACTCTTTTTCAATATTGTGTTGGAAGTCTTAGCAAGAGGTATACGGCAAGACAGGGAAATTAAAGGCATCCAAACTAGAAAAGAGGAAGTAAAATTATCTCTATTTGAAGATGATATGATCCTATACATAGAAAACTCCAAAGACTCAGCAAAAAATCTACTAGACCTCATAGGAAGATTAAGCAAAGCGGCAGGGTACAAGATCAACATACAAAAATCAGTTGGCTTCCTCTATACTAATAATGACAGTGCTGAAAAGGACATTAAGAAAACAATACCATTTACAATAGCCACCCAAAGGATGAGATATTTAGGAAAAATGTAACCAGAGAAACAAAGGAGCTATACAAAGAAAACTATAAAACACTACTGCAAGAAACCAAAGAAGACCTATAAAAATGAAAGACAGTACCATGCGCCTGGACAGGAAGAGTTAACATCGTGAAAATGTCAACAGTGCCCAAAGCAATTTATACCCATAATGCAATCTCAATCCAGATTCCAATGACATTATTCAAAGAGATGGAAAAAACTATTACAAGCTTTATATGGAACGGAAAGAGACCCAGAATAATAAGAAGAAAGTTGGAAGCCTCTCACTCCCTGATTTCAAAATTTGCTACATGGTGAATGGTTAAAACAGCCTGGTACTGGTACAACGAAAGATACATTGATCAATGGAACAGAATTGAGAATCCAGAAATTAACCAATCCACATACAGCCAATTGATCTTTGCAAAGGGAGAAAGTACAATGAGTGGGGAAAACACGGTCTCTTCAACAGATGGTGCTAGCAGAACTAGAAATCGATATGGAAAAGATTGAAACAAGATCTTTATTTCATGCCTTATAAAACAAAAAAACACAAGTTAGCATGGATTAAAGACCTAAATGTGAGTCCCAGAATTACAAAGGTCATCAATGAAAAAATAGGGACAAATTTAAGGGCTCTAATACAGGGCACACACAGACTACCAAACACTGCAAAAATTTACACAAACAAAAGAAGACAAAATAGCTGATTCGGACATTATAAAAATTAGAAACTCATTAGTTGTTGTTGTTGTTGTTGTTAGGTGCCATCGAGTCGGTGCTGACTCATAGTGACCTTATGCACAGCAGAACGAAGCACTGTCCGATCCTGGACCAACCTCACCACTGTTACCACACTTGAGCCCATTGAAGCTGCCACTTGGCCAATCTATCTCACTGGGTGTCTTCCTTTTCTTCTCTGACCCTCCACCCCACTAAACATGATAGCCTTCTTAAGCAACTGGTCCCTCCTGACAATATGTCCGAAGTATGAGATAGGAAGTTTGGCCATCCTGGCCTCCAAGAAACACTCTGGCTGCACTTCTTCCAACACAGATCTGTTGGTTCTATGGGCAGCCCATGGCACTTTCAATAGTCTCCTCCAAAACCATAACTCAAAAGTATCAATTGCTCTACAGTCTTCCTTATTCACTGTCCAGCTTTCAAATACATATGAGGTTATTGAAAATACCATGGCTTGGGTCAGGTGCACTTTAGTCCTCAAGCTGATATCTTTGTTTTTAAACACTTTAAAAAGGTCTTTTTGTGCATCAGATTTACCTAATGCAATACATCATTTGATTTCTTTACTGCTGCGTCCATGAGTGTTGATGTTGACCCAAGAAGAATGAAGTCCTTGACAACTTCAATCTTTTCTCTATTGATAAGAATGTTGTTTATTGGTACAGTGGTGAGGATTTTTGTTTTCTTTACATTGAGATGCAATCCATACCGAAGGCTGTGCTCTTCTTTGATCTTCAGTAAATATTTTAAGTCCTTTTCACTTTCAGCAAGTAAGGTTGTATCATTTGCATATCAAAGGTTGTTAATGAATCTTCCTCCAATCCTGATGCCACGTTTTTCTTCATATAACCCAGCTTCTAGGATTATTTGTTCAGCATACAAGTTGAATAAGTATGGTGAAAGAATACAATCCTATCGTATACCTTTCTTAATTTTAAACTATCCTGTGTTCCCATGTTCTATTTGAACAACTGCCTCTTGGTCCATGTACAGATTCCTCATGAGCAGAATTAACTGTTTCAGAATATTCATACTTTGCAATATTGTCCATAGCTTGTCATGATCCACACAATCAATCAAAAGCCTTTGTTTAGTCAATAAAGCACAGGTAAACATCTTCCTGATATTCTCTGCTTTCAGCCAAGATCTATCAGACATCAGAAACGATATCCCTCATTCCACAGCTCTTCTGCATCCAGCTTGAACCTCTGGCAGTTCTCTGTCAAAGTAGGCTTACAGCCATTTCTGTATTACCTTTAGTAAAACTGTACTCACAGGGGATATCAAAGATATTGTCCAATGATTTCCGCATTCCATTGGGTCACCTCTCTTGGAATGGGCACAAATATGGATCTCTTCACAATCAGTAGGCCAAATAGTTGTCTTCCAAATTTCTTGGCAGAGATGAGTGAGTGCCTCCTGTGCCGCCTCACTTTCTTGAAAGATTTCAAGTTTTATTCCATCAATTCCTGGTGACTTGTTCTTTGCCAGTTCCTTCAATGCACCTTGGATTTCTTTTTTCAGTATTATTGGCTCTTAATCATATGCTGCCTCTTGAAATGGTTGAATGCCAACCATTTTGAGAGATGTAAAACAAAGCAACATGAGCTATCATCTCATACCAACAATAATAACGAAGTTCAAAAAAGCAGAGGACAATAAATGCTGGCAAGAATATGAAGAGATTGGGACCCTCCTACATTGCTGGTGGGAGTGAAAAATGGTCCGACCACTCTGGAAAGCAGTATGCCGCTTCCTCAGAAAGTTGGAAATAGAAATACCATATGATCCTGCAATTCCTCTACTTAGTATTTATCTACTAGAAATACAAGCCATAGCATGAGTAGATATATGCACACCAATGTTCATAGCAACACTATTTACAATATCAAAAATATGGAGACAGTCTATGTGCCCAGCAATGGAAGAATGGATGAACAAACTTTGGTACATATATACAATGGAATATTATGCTACCTTGAAGAATACCTAGGAAGCTGCAAGCCACAGCATAACATGGATGAACCTTGAGGACATTATCTTGAGTGAAATTAGTCAGTCACAAAAGGACAAATATTGCATAAGACCATTATTGTAAAAGTTTAAGAAAACACACCCATACTAAAAGGGAAAAAAAGCCCTATGGATCACACAGTCTTATACCCAACATATAATGGGGATGATAAAGAAGCAAACAGAATTTTGTCCTACGGTGCATGGGTCACCTTAGTGGGAGTCAGCTCAATGGCAGTTAACAATAAGTATGTATATGAAATTGTTCTAAACCTATATTATCCTGGTTTCTCTGAAGACACTGTCTTCCATGATTCCTCTATTCAAGGGTAAGCCAAACACATTACTTCAAAATCATAGGAATTTTTATGAAAGAAAAATGTGAAGCTATTATTTCTTGACATAACCTCCATTGCTCAACACACTTCAAAAGGTGTTGTTTCTGTTTTTCTAGCCCTTTCCTGAAAATTCTGTGTATTTTGATTCTTATCATGCCTAAAACACAGTTTTAGCATCTTTAAAGGACTCAAATTGTGCTACTTTTAAATGTCCTTTGACCACTGGAAACAAACATACATCTGAAGGGGCAATATTTGGGTTAGAGAGTAGATGGAGTAAGATTTCCCAATGGAATTCTTACAGGATAGCCCTTTTGACCATTGAAGAATTAGCAGGTGCATTGTCATGATGGAAAATAAATGATTTAGTTCAAATTTCCTGGACTCTTATTACTAATGTAGTTTCCAATTTTCTTAAAGCTTCTTCCTAATAAGTCCCCATCATCTTCATGTGTCCTTCTAGAAAATCTATCGTGATTGCCTCTTTAGAATAGCAAAAAAGTTGTCACCATAACTTTCTGAGCTGATCTTTCTGCCTTAAATTCAACTGGCCCAAAGATCTCTTTGGAAGCCACTGTTTTGGTTGAACTTTGCTTTCTGGATCATATTGGTACATCCAAGGTTTGTCCCTCATTATGATTTCCTCCATAATTCCTTCTTGATTAGCTTTGATCTCACTTAAAAGACTCATGGAAAGATCAGGTCTTTAAACTAATAGATCTTTTTGCAACACTTTTGGTACCCATAAGTCCTGACTTCAAAATCATTTTTTTTTTTTCTCCATGGAAAAATAAGCATAGTTTTTTTTGAAGTCACCATAATAAGATTCAGACAAGTATATTACTGAGAGAACTTGTCTGCAACTATCCACTGATCACAGAGACATGCTTATACATATTTTATTTGGGACAAAACTGAATTTATGAAGTGGAACCCTAGTAGCAATACTTTCTTTTTAACTTTTCCTCATTCTATTTAGGGAAAATATTGGTTATAAACATGGAAAAGACTTGTTGTTGTTGTTTGGTGCCATTGAGTCAGTATAGACTCATAGTGACTCTATGCACGACAGAAAGAACACTGCCCAGTCCTGGGCCAACCTCACAATTGTTGCCACACTTGAGCCCATTGATGCTGCCATTTGGCCAATGCATCTCGTTGGGGGGCTTCCTCTTTTCCTCTCACCCTCCACCTTACCAAACATGATATCCTTCTCCAGCAACAGGTCCCTCCTGACAATATGTCCGAAGTATGAGAGACAAAGTCTGGCCATCCTGGCCTCCAAGGAGCACTCTGGCTGCACTTCTTCCAACACAGATCTGTTGGTTCTATGGGCAGCCCGTGGTATTTTCAATATTCTCCTCCAACACCATAACTCAAAAGCATAAATTCTGCTACGATCTTCCTTATTCACTGTTCAGCTTTCACATGCATATGAGGTTATTGAAAATGCCATGGCTTGGTCAGGCACACCTTAGTCCTCAAACTGACATCTTTGCTCTTCAACACATTAGCAGATTTGCCTAACGCAATACATCATTTGATTTCTTGACTGCTGCTTCCATTAGTGTTAATGGTTGATCCAAGAAAAATGAAGTCTTTGACAAATTCAATCTTTTTTCCATTCATAAGAATGTTGTTTATTGGTCCACTGGTGAGGATTTTTGTTTTCTTTACATTGAGATGCAATCCATACTGAAGGCTGTGCTCTTTGATCTCCATAAGTAAATATTTTAAGTCCTCTTCACTTTCAGCAAGCAAGGTTGTATCATCTACATATTGCAGGTTGTTAATGAGTCTTCTTCCAATCCCGATGCTTTGTTTTTCTTCATAGAACCCAAATTCTCAGATTATTTGCTCAGCATACAGGTTGAATGCTGAGCAAATAATCCAAGAATTTGGGTTCTATGAAGAAAAATATGGCATCAGGATTGGAGGAAGACTCATTAAGGAGTCCTGGTGTGACATTGTGGGTTAATGCGCCAGACTGCAAAGTCATTTGAACTGCAAGATGGGCAGTTCAAGCTCACCAGCTGCTCCTTGGACACCTTACACAGGGTTGCTATGGGTTGAAATCGACTCGAAGGCACTTAACAACAACATACAGGTTGAATAACTATGGTGAAAGAATACAATCCTGTCGCAAACCTTTCCTAATTTTAAGGAAATTACATACACTCTAGCCTACTGATCTTTGAGCATGCTAAATTCAGTCCTGCTTCTGGGGTTAGTACTTGCTGATACCTGCCATATGCTCTTCTTCCAGCTTGTCAAATGGTAAGCTGTTTTTCTACATTCTTGTCTCCCTCAAATGACACTGATTTCTTGCAGGATCAGTCCTTTTTCTGTGCTGTACTATTTTATTTCCTTAGCTGCACATATTCTTGTATGAAATCATTTTTTACTATATGTTCTTATTTATATTGTCTGTGTTCCTCCATTCATTATAGCATCTAGAAAGACAAGGGTTATATTTTCACACCTAAAACAGCATATAGTAGTTGTTTAAATATTTTGTTATTGAGTGAATTCATGATTAATAAATATATTATTTGATAATGCTTAGTATTTGTTGACTGATCAATTACTTGGCCCTGTGAAATATGTATTTTTAAATTGTAGGCCTTAAAATATCTTTCAGAGAAGAATTGGCAAATATGACTTCCCTTCATTGGTGGCCTCTGAGCAGAACCCAGAAGAAGATACAGAAACCGATCCCTTGAAGAGAACAAATGTATGAGTGTGCTAATTAGTTACACTTGCACTGCTGCCGGCAGGCACAGCAGAAGATGGGTCTGGGACAGTTTGAGGGAAAAATGCAGGGTCCTAAGTCTGATAAAATGGAGCTCTAGTAGTGTATTAGGCTGCTAATCTCAAGGTCAACATTTCAAAACTTCCAACTGTTCCGCGGGAGAAAGATGAGGCTTTCTGCTCCTGTAAAGATTAACAACCAACTCCACTCCAGAGACACTGCCACCACCACCACCAGGTCTGATAAAAAAAAAAGCAATTCTAGTCCTTCTCTACAATCCCCCAGGGTTCATTCACTTGGATGAGTAGCATCAGTGCATTCAGTTGAAACTACCAGATTCAGTGTGACGAGCACTAGTCACAAGTGACAACCACATGTTTTTTCTTAGTGATGACCAGTTCCATAAAAGTGTTATGCAGTCTGGGAACTCTAAAGACCAGAGCAGCAGCTATCTTTTTTATGTTTTTTTTTTTTTTTTTTCATAACAAATAATAGAACCTTGTGAATGAGCACAAGGGAAAAGGATGCCAAGCAGAGCCCCTGCAAATAAAACCAAGAATCCCCTAAGATACTAAGGTTAACAAAGGAAAAATGCAGCTGTTGTGAATGGGGTTTGTGTCCAAATCTTCATCCTGATACATAAGGCGATGCTTTCACTTAGCTATTGCTGTCCCTGAACAGAGGTGAGAGGGATGCTGTTAATAACAAAGACAGTCCCCGATGATGGCAAGTCTAATTACAGGAGGAAAAAAGTACAGGGAAAGAAAAGCTTTGGTTTTCCCAAGATGCCGTTTTATTACCAGTCTGACAGGGCAACTTTAAGGGTCATTTCTTTACAGTCACTAAAATACCAAAACAGGTGGAAAAGCAGCACAGAAGCCATAGCCAAAGCCCGATGCTTCATTTCTGATAACACTTTCCCACAATGACAGCTTTTAAAATGGGTTTTCCTTTTAATTAAAGAAACAATTTTATTTCTCTGGATGTCTGTAAATAGTCAAAAGGATACAAAAAAGAGGAAAGATGGAAAAATAAAGGTGAGATATAAACACCACACATACAGAGTACAAAGTAATTGAGAGGTTTCAATTATTATGAAAAAGATCATATCAATTTTTTTGGAGATATTTTGGGGGGGGGATGAAAAAATGTCTTGTCATGAATTCAATTTTTCATGAATCATCTAATATAGGTGATCCTTTAAAAATTCTATTTTAAATATTAAACATGCCTAAGGAAAAGATAGTGATGGTTGTAAACCCAAAAATTTCTCTTATAAATATGACTCTTTTCCATAGCATATTTCAATAAAAATATTGATTATAGTTACTACATGGTTATACTTAAAAAGGCATTTGGAAAACTGTGTGCCATGATTCTAACTTTTTAGTGATTCAGAGAGGATTTAACTTCAATT
The DNA here is from genome assembly GCF_000296735.1 of Chrysochloris asiatica. Classification (NCBI taxonomy): domain Eukaryota; kingdom Metazoa; phylum Chordata; class Mammalia; order Afrosoricida; family Chrysochloridae; genus Chrysochloris; species Chrysochloris asiatica. The sequence continues at coordinate 3,539,463 of NW_006408617.1, forward strand.
TGACTAAATTCATGAGCATTTGTTTAAATTCTGGGTACCTAGTGAATCATTTAGAGAGAAGAGGCAAACTATAGACTAAACATACATATTTTAAATTACAGATATCCTCAAGATATTAAGTGTCTACTTCAGAGTTTCTTGTAAAGCAAATTTCTGCATATCAATTCCTACATGAATTCTTTTCATTCCTTTACAACATCTGACACACTTCTACTGTAAATACTTGGATTTTCATGACTTCAAAATTACACTTAAACATACTACAAATCTTTATACTTGTAGCTCATACAAAGTAATGTGCGGCGCTATAGGATAAGCACTGCACTGCTAATCAAAAGTTTGGCAGTTCAAACCTACCATCTGCTCCTCAGAAACCTACACAGGATGGCTATGAATCAGAACCAACTGGATGGTACTAAATAATACCAATGCAAATTAACATTTTTTGATGCCTTAATAATTGTGAACACTTGAATTATATAATATGATATATATTTTAACTGAAAATTTATGAAGTTATTTTGTTAGTTTGTTTTTTATTTCTCAGAATGCCTAAAAAGTACTACAAAATGTGAGTCCATGTGTGAAAAATTCCAGACTCTTTGTGGTAATAAGCATATCATCTCCCTGCCTTAGGCAGTTGTCAATGGAGAACAGAGGAGCCACCAGTGAGACAGGCAAGTTTTTCTAAATACCTCAATGAAGCAAACTCTTATATTTGTTTTTTTGTACTCCCTGTTGCTGACATTTCATTTTATTTTTATAAAATTAAGCAATGCATTCCTGTGACTGAGGTCTTATATGGAGAAAGAAGACGTTGGTTTGTAGAACTTTAGAATGTTTTTACATTATAAATCTGAGTACTATTCCTTACCCAATACATTATTCTATGTGGTGAAGCTAATGTCATCTTTTAAAAATGGATATCAGATCACATCACTCAGATTCTGTAAAACTCTTTTACTGAGTTCCCATTGGACTCTATAAGTCATTGCCGTGACCAATATAATCCCAACTGATCAACCTCAGCATGTTTCTCCCCTCTCCATCGCTTACCACTCAGTCATTCACCATGTCTCTTAATAAGGCTTTGGTTACTCTAAGTTCCTTCCCTCTTTCACTCTAGAGGCCTTACTCTTACTTCTGCCTAGATTGACTTCCTTTTTTTGTGGGTCTCAGTCAAATATCTCCTACTCTTAAATCTTCGGGCTAAACTTCTCATGTTCTTTCTTTAGTTACTTGTTCTAGTTATTTCCTGCAATTGTACTTTTTAGTCTGTACTTTTCTTTTTTAATACTGTTTGCTTTATATGGTCTGCCTGTTTCTACATTCTCAAATCCTGGAATAATGCTTGATATATAATAGGAACTCCATAACTATTTGCTGAATAAATGAATCAGTGAGTGAATGAATGAAATGATAAATGTGTTACCTCATTTCTTTATGAAATTATTGAATTTCCAAGGAGATAGACTTTCAGATAGACTGAATGCTGATTAGATTTTATTGACCTACTGAAATTATTAAAAATAGTTTAATCTAAATCTTTTGTCTAGTTATATGGAAGCCTTATCTAATTATATCTGAATTCTTTTGTGTTTGTGGATTTCACAAAGACCATATTCTACTTTTATCATTATGATAAACATTTGTAACAAAATATTTGACATTTCAAAATCATATGTGCCATATTCTTGACCCCATCAGCAAAAGAGACTTGGAAACATAGTGATTGAGCTTGCTTGTCTTCTGTCATCAGTCATTAAAGGGATAGCATGCAACATGAACTATTTACTTATCAGATTAAAAATCCAACCGTTTTCAAATAGTTTCATCAATGGCCTTTTGTTGTTGTTGTTAAATGTCGTGTAGTCCGTTCTGACTCATAGCGACTCTGTATAAGGTCTCCAAGGAATGGCTGGTGACCTTGTAGTTCAAACCAATATTGCAGGCCAGCACATTAACCCACAGAGCCATACCAGGATTCCCATCAATGGCCCTTTGTTGTTGTTGTTGTTGTGAAGTGCCGTCGAGTTGATTCTGACCCAGAGCGACCCTGTATAGGGTTTCTGAGTAGCAGTTGGTGAGCTTGAACCACCGACCTTGCAGTTCAAACGGCTTTGCAGTCTGGCACATTAACTCACAGCGCCACACCAGGTCTCCATCAATGGCCCTAGCAAATATAAATTCAAGTGTTACTCAAACACTTCTGGAATTGTTGAGTTGGACTTTAAGGATAAATTAGACAGGCCAATATTGAGTAGATTGATATTAAAAACTAAAACAGCTAAAAAAAGGAAAGAAAGAAACAATACTAGAATCTTTCCTCAGATACATCGAGTTTTGGAAGAATCTATTTAAACCTTATGGGGATGTTTGTTCCATGAATATCTCCAGGTTATTAGACTTCTTGTGTTGCCTGTTCCTTAACTATTCTAAAACGAATTCAGATTTTCCAATTCCGTGAGTTTTTGTAACTGCAAGAACTTCACTGTCTTCTGCAGTATTTCTGATTATTTGTTTCGGAAAGTGGTATTTATGGTTGTTTTTCTTATCAATTTTAATTCATGTTCTCAGATCAATTTTTAGTCCTTTGTTCATTCAATGAATTTTATTGAGCACTTAGTAAGGTCTAGCACTGCACTGGATACTGAGCATCAGTTATGTCCGGGCCTCAAATAGAGATGATCCCTGAGCTCATGTTGCTCACAGCCTACTGGCAGAGACAAATATATGCAATTACAAATTGTATCATTTTATCCCTCCTGGGTAGTTTCTTCCTCTCTTCATCAATTCACTCCAAGCATAATTATACTCCTTTCTCCTTATTTTCCCAAGGTGCCGCAAACAAAGTGCTTCATTGTCTTATAGACTTTTTCAATTGATATGAAGATAATGAAGGGAAAACACTGAATAGGATAAAAAACAACTTAAGTCAACTGCAAGGCAACTCTCCTTCTTAAGCTCCTAGGACATCATTGCTGGAGGGAGTCCCTTTTGAACTATCATCCTCACTTCTCCAAAACACCATCAAATTGATATGGTCTGCTCTCTCTGTGAACTCCCCAATACACTTCAAAATCTCAGCTATTCTACTTTGAAGAGCACCCTGCTGTCTCAGTATCATTCTTTTGGGTAACAGCCAAGGAATGAAGCTACCTGTGCATGCCTAACATGTCCATTAAACTACGTCTGTAAATAAAAGAAAAGTATGTCTGTAAATAAAAGTAGCCTGGTTGGTGCAATGATTAAATACTCAGCTGCTAAAGTAAAGATCGGCAGTTCTAGCCCACTCAGCGGGTCCAACAGAGAGAAGACCTGCTGATCTTCTGCTGTAAAGATTTCACCTACAAAACTCTAAAAGGAATTTCTACAATGTCCTTCCTGTAGGTCAGTATGAGTCAGAATCAACTCAACAGCAATGAGTTTGATTTCTTTTTTGATCAATCAACCCGTTGACTATATGCATACATATATGTAATATACACACATTGCTGTATCATGCTATAGAAAATTCTGATGTTGAAAAAGTAAAAAGAATAGCCTTTTAGCATAGCTTCATTTCATCTATACCCTTAACTAGTCACTGATGACTTTTAGATGCAAAATCATTTTAGCTAGCTATTTTTTCTTTTTCTTGAAATAACCAGTAAAATAAATGGTTCAAATATTTATATTTTTGTAAAAATAAATCATGCTTGCCTTAGTTGACTAATTGATTTTGCGTAATATAGATACGAGTGTTACCTTAATAGACCATCCACCAAGTACAGCTTGTATTGAGATGACGTCAAAGGACTTTGCAGTGTAGACAGACTCATAAATCTACCTAGTTTCATACTGAGATGAAGATCTCCAAACTCAAATTCAGTATAGGTCATGAACAGTGCAATGAATCACATTCTTCAAAGGCATTTGACCTGACTGCAAATTATTTCCATGTTTTGTTGATGCACCAGACTATATATATATAAAGAAATTTTGTCTCTATTTTCTATACTCCCTTAGAGATAATATATGGCCATCTTTAGTACATGTAGTATGTAGAATGCTAGATCCTGCTTTGGGTATTATTTCCTGGAGCTCTGGTAGCATAGTGGTTACAAGTCAGGCTGCCAACTGCAAGGTCAGCAGTTTGAAACTACTAGCGGTTCCGCGGGAGAAAGATGAGGTGTTCTGTTCCCGTAAAGATTTACAGCCTCGGAAACCCTATGCAGGGTCACTATGAGTCGGAACCGACTCCATGGTACTTAACAACAACATTATGAATATACCTTTATATTAGTTACAATGATGAGTATATTTATGTTTCAACAAGTAAATTTAAATGCCTGCTATGTATGTACTACCAGCTGCTCCGCGGGAGAAAGATGAGGCTTTCTACTCCCGTAAGGATTTACACCCTCGGAAACCCTGTACAGGGTCGCTATGGGTCGGAACCGACTCGACGGCACTTAACAACAACAACAATGTATGTACTACACACTTCAACAGAAAAGGTGAGAGGTGTAACCGTATTTGGCACATTAACAGCCAGTCAAAATTTAGAACAAATAGCAGATCTGGAAACATATTCACAATTCTCTCTTATTGGAGTCATTCATCTTATTGCAGTTCACCAGTGTGATATTCTAACAAAAGCTGGTTACTAGATGCGGCTAAAAAACCAATACCAATACTGACTCATGGTGACTCCAAGAGTAGAACTGTGCTCCATAGGGTTCACTGGCTATCTTGTGCAATTAAATTAAAAATTAATAGAAAAGTAAAACCAAAAAAAAAAAAAAAGAGTATGGGACCACCCTCACACTGCTGTAAAATGGTGCATCTGCTGTGGAAGATGGTAAGGCACTTCCTTAGAAGAGTGAAAATAAAAGTACCTTATGTCCCAGTAACCTCTCTGTTTGGTATATGTCCTCAAGAAATAAGAGCCATGACTTTTTTTCTGAGGGCTTTTTTTCTGAGATGTCTTTAGGTGAATTCAAACCTCCAACCTTTTAGTTAATAGTCAAATGTGTTCACTGTTTATACCGGCCAGGGATTCCATAAACTGTTTAGCTACTATGATACAAAACATATAATTTTTAAACTATTAGTTTCCTGTTTTTAATGAAAACATTGAGCATAGGCAAGGAGACAGAAGTTTTGGCATTGGTTAAGGCTTTAATGCCAAAAAATGAAATACTAACGTGGACCAAAATAAACCACTATAAAATCTATCTGTCAGGGCAGAAGTTATGCTTGTACTCTGTAGACACAGAATTCGTCTTTGAGTGTTTTCTCCTATCCAGACCCCACAAAATCTGCTAACAGCTGTGGAGACAGTGCCGAATGAATTAGATGTTGGAGTCAGACCATAAAATCTTTCCCAAAGAGTTTTGATTTATTAAGGTTAAATTATAGCTATATCTGATTTTCTTGTTAATGTACAAATGGGGACAAGATGTCATTTTCCCACCACTCTCTTTCCATTTATGTACATTAAATGCATTTTAAGGCAGAGAATCTTTAAATGAGAAAGCAAACTTTACTGACTTTTGGATGTAATTGTTTACAGAGCAGTTAAAAGAAAGCTCAAAATGGATGGTGGAAAAATTAATCCACTATTCCATTTCTATAAAACCATTTTTTATTTATTTCCAAGTAAATCAATTAATGGGAGAGATGCATGCAGTTTAGAAAAGGAAACATTTGATTTGGATAGTTTTTCTAAAAACATCTCGACATCAGGACAAAACTGCCATTCTTTTGTTTCTCCTCACTCTGAGGGGAATGTCCCCAGACTTGACTGTTATTTAACTACAGTTTCCAAAACTAAGGATAATTGGTTTTAATTCTGTTTGAACTAGTAGCTATCTGGGTCACCTTGAGTACATTTTTGAACATGTCGACATTTCAGATTTTTATCTGAAAATAAAGGAGTTCAGTTCAATGTTTCTATTGAAAATTAAGGCGTCCAATTCAATGTTTCCACTGAAAATTAAGGAGTCCAAGGAAGCCAAGGAGCATTTTATGAAGGTCACAGGGTATGTGCAAGCAGGCAGGGTTCCGCCAGTCCCACCTCAACCAAAGCAGCTCTGCTTCTCTCAGAACCATTTATCTTGCTTCCCAAAAAGATTTTGTTTGACCAGGATTTCAACACTGAAAAACAATTAGCATATCACTGGACATTGATGATATCTTTTGCGTCTTAAACTTTATGGCCCTCTCTCTTTCATCTTAGGCTCCTTTATCCACTTTGAGCAACCAGTTCCCAAGTAATTCATCTTTCCTCCCTTTCTGATAAAGGACTAGAGCTGAGTAACATTAAAATGAGTAGGTGGATTTCCCTGAAGATGTGATCAAGATTTTAATGGCACAGGAAGTTATGAAAAGCTGCCCAACTTTTAGCAAATCACTAAATGCAATAATATAGCTTTAGAGAGTTTTCAGTGACTTATTTTAGTCTACATTAGTAATTTATTTTCTGGCATATCAGTCCCCACTAATGTCAAGTTGTTTTGTTCTGGAACTTTTTCAAATTAGATTACATAGGCATGTATTCCAGTTTCTAGACTGACAAGAAAATTTGTGCAGACTTTTGTCCACTCATATACATAAATAAGATATTTTCCTGCCTTAAATGCTAACTACTCATCTCCTCTCAGATATAGGGACCATTTCACCCCATATTCTTGTACCTTTCTAATGTATGACAATGATAGCTGGCAGTGGATGATATAACCTGTCTTATAAGCATTGACTGCTTCTTTTGTTCTTAGTATAGACATATAATGGGTACCTCCAATGAATTAATTTATCTTATTATTATTATATAATCATGACTCTGCCTTTAACTTTTGTTTATTGGCCTTTTTAGTAATTTCTTGTATGACTTAGCTGTCATATAGATATTACCCAGATCCACACTCTAACCCTGTCTTCTTACATAGTCTCTAAATGTCTATAACATCTTCAAATAGATATTTCACCAATACTTCAAATTCCATCTACTTCAAAACAAATTCACCCTCCTCACTTACAATCCTCAAGTGGGTTCTTCTTTTTTCATTCAGTCTATTGGAATCTATAAATGGTGATTATGGTTTTTTCAAATCCCTTTTGTTCCTAGAAGGTCTCAGGTTTCTGTAAATGGTACACTGCTTGGTTACTAGCCAAAGGGTGGTGGTGCAAATCCATCCAGGAGCACTGCAGAAGAAAAATCTGGCAATGTACTTGCATAATATTGTTGCTGTTATTGTTGTTAAGTGCCATTGAGTCGGTGTTAGCTCATAGCGACCCTGTATAGGGTTTCCAAAGGACAGCTGGTGGGTTTGAACCACCGAGCTTGGACTGCAGTTCTACTCTGAAAAACATGGGGCATCATGATTCAGAGTCAACACATTCACAGCAGGTTTGCTTTTATCATTTTGTTGTCATGGAAATATATATAACAAAGCATGGTATCTTAATTTCCATATGTATACTTCAGAAATATTAATGATATGTTTTGCAAGGTATGTAACCATTTTCTTACCTTTTTCTAAAGTATTCCATCATCATTAACATAAACTCCATCATCATTAACATAAAAGCAATAGGTTGGGCTTTTGTTTTGCTGTTAGAAAAGCACATTTTAGACGTTTTTCAAAAGTTACTACATTTTTTTCAAGGAGCACTGGTGGTGAAGTGGGTTGCTATAGTAGTTTGGGTTTTGTTTCAACTGGGTAAGTATTCTGTGGCTTACCAATTAAGACATAAGACTAATTGTTATTGTTAGGTGCCTTCGAGTTGATGCTGACTCATAGCAATTCTATGCACAGCAGAAGCAAACACTGCTCAGGTCTGTGCCATCTTCACCACTGTTGCTGTATTTGAGGCTATCGTTGCTGTCACTGTATCAATCCATATCACTGAGTCTTCTTCATTTCTGCTGAGTCTTCATTTTACCAAATATGATGCCTTTCGGGGACTGTTCCCTCATGACATGCGAGATGGAGTCTCATCATCCTGGCTTCTATGGAGACTTCTGACCGTACTTCTTCTAAGGCAGATGCTTTTATTATTCTGAAAGGCCGTGGTACTTATAATGCTCTTCTCCAACACTATAATTCAAATGTTTCAACACTTCTACACTCTTCCTTATTGTTTTTGAACTTTCGCATGCATATGAGGTGGTTGAAAATGCCATGGCTTGGGTCAGGTGCACCTTAGTCCTTAAACAACATCTTTTCTTTTTAACCACTTGAAAGTGTCTTTAACAGCAGATTTGCCTAATATAAACTGTCATTTGGTTTCTTGACTACTGCTTCCATAAATGCTGATTGTGGATCCAAGTAAAATGAAATCTTTAACAATTTCAATATTTTCTCCATTTATCATGATGCTATTAATTGGTCAAGTTGTGAGGATTTTTGTTTTCTTTACATTGAAGTACAATCCAAACTGATGGCTATAGTTCTTGTACTTCAAAAGTAAGTTAAGATTTTATTGCTTCCAGCAAGCAAGGTAGTATCATCTGCATATGGCAAGTTGTTGATGAGTCTTCATCCAATTCTGATGTCATGTTCTTCTTCATATAATCCAGTTTTTTGGATTATTTGCTTAGCATACAGATTGAATAAGTATAGCGAAAGGGTATAACCCTGGCATACACTTTCCTAATTTTAAACCATTCGGTGTCCCCTTGTTCTGCTCTAATGACCGCTTTTTGGTCTATGTACAGGTTCCTCATGAGCACAATCTAGTGTTCTGTGATACCCGTTCTTCACAATTTTAGCCATAGTTTGTTATGAGCCACTCAGTCAAAAGTCATTGCATAGTCAAAACAGCACAAGTAAACAACTTTCTGTTATTCTCTGTTTTCAACCAAAATTCATCTTACATCAGCAATGATATCCCTAGTTCCATGTCATCTTCTGAATCCAGTTTGAAATTCAGACAGTTTCCTGTTCATGAACTGTTGTATTTATCTTTGAATTGTCTTCAGCAAAATTCTACTTGAATGTAATATTAGTAATATTGTTTGATGATCTATGCATTCCATTAAGTCACCTCTCTTTGAAATGGACACTAATATGGATCTTCTCTTTAAAGATTATAGCCTAAGATGTGCTATTTGACAGTTGTATTCTATCCTAGAAGTTGGTATGAGTCAGAATCAAAACACACAGCAAAAGCAAGTGATGGCACTCAGCAAACGCAAGTCTAACACAATGACTTTCCACCTCCGTACACCACCACCTATCCCAGGGACAATTGGCATTTTCTAGTGACATTTAAGGAGCTCTGTAGTGTAGTGGTTACGAGTCAGGCTGCTAACCTCAAAGACAACATTTCAAAACTACTGGCCATTCCGTGAGAGAAAAATGAGACTTTCTGTTCCTGTAAAGATTTACAACCTTGGAAACCCTATGCAGGGTTGTTATGAATCAGAACCAACTCCATGGTACATAACCAATCTACCAACCAGTGACATTTTTGATTGTCAAAACTGGATTGGGCTCTAGGAATGCTTGTTTGTGTGCTACTGCCGTCTACTGGGTAGAGGTCAAGGATGCTGTTGACCATTCCATAATGCACAAGATAGCCCACCACGATGAATTATCTAGTCAAATTTTCAGTAGTGTTGAAGTTGAGAAAACCTGATCTAAGGTATTGAATTCACATTTTCAAACAAACAATAAATTATCATTATATTTATTATCTGTTGCTATTTCCCCCCATTTTAACAAGACTTTTTTTTCTCTTACATCTAGGTACTTCTCAAATTATAACTCAATAAACATGTAAAAATGTGTCAGATATTTTGTATGCAGTTATTCTGTTGCTCTGCCTGAAAGTAACAGAAAACACTAAATATAAGAGGAAGTATTTTTCTCTCTTTCTACAAGTGATAAAAAAATAAGACGACTCTACTGTTTCTCAATTTAGTAACTTAACATTGAAAGAAAAGACAGGATTTTTCAGTCATTCTTATCTGTCATATTTTTCTTGGTTTTAACTTCCTATGACTCTCCTATTGATGAAAAAAAGTCTGCCTTAATTCCAGTCTTCACATGTAGACACAAATATACTCAGTGGAAGAAGTGGAACGGTTTTCTCCTACGCATTTGCATTTAAAAGCAAAATAATAATAATAATAATAATAATAATTCCCAGCTAATGTCTTTTGCTGTTATATTGGGTAAAAATGAGTCACATACCATACTCTAAAAATTGAATCACCATTTATCCATATGTCATATGGAAGAGAGGTGGACATACTAAAGAAGTTGGGTCTTTGCCCCCAAAAATTGGGAGTGAAGAGCAATATTATTAGGAGGAAGTTAGAAATGGACATTCTATACATGGATTTTACCTGGTCTATCCATTCATTACATTTTTTTCAGAAAAACAAACATTAATGGTTTGATCCCATTCCAAACTAGATAATTGACTTCTGGTGTTCTCTACTTTCCCATAATGTAGAGAATTTATGTCATTTGTGTTCTTAAAATGTATGGGAAGAGAATAACTTTCTACCCTACAAGTACCTCTCAGGACCAGAACAAAAGTTAAATGAGAGGGAATTTTAGGGCACAAAATTTAAGACCATACCCATACTCAGGGCATTTGTGTGACTCTCATCTCAAATTTGGTGTCTTAGATTCCTCAGTTACCTCACCTCAGTTCAAACCCCGGTGATTATGTTAAAATCTGGAATTTTATTTGTAGTATATAGTTTTCAAATATTTGAGAGCAATCTTGAGACAACTGTCATTCAGTCCTTAATATAAAATTTTTACTTATGGACACCTTGAAAATAATCCCTAAAGGATCTATACAAAGAAAACTATAAAACACTACTACAAGAAACCAAAAGACACATATAAAATTGGAATAAAAAATCATGGTAGTGAATAGAAAGACTTAACATTGTGAAAATATCAATATTACCCAAATCAGTCTATAGATAAAATGCAATTATAATCCGGTTCCAACATCATTCTTTAAAAAGATGAAATAGCTAATCACCAAGTTTTATATGAAATGGACAGAGACGTCAGATAAGCAAAGCATTAATGATAAAGAAGAATAAATTAGGAGGGCTTTCATGTCCCGATCTCAAAACCTGAATCACAGTACAGTACTCAAATCAATTGGGTATTGGTACAAGAAAAGACACATAGATCAGTGGGACAGAATTGAGAATCTAGAAGTAAATCAACCCACCTATGCTCAGGAGTCTTAGTGTGGTGCTGTGGAATAATGCACTGGACAACAAGGTCAGTTTGAACTGAAGGTCGGTGGTTCAAATTCACCAGCCACTTCTCAGAAACCATAGGCAGGGTCACTGAGTTGGCACTGATTCAATGGCACTTAACAGTAACAACAACAATGGTCTTTGCCAAAGGATCAAAACACATTAAATGGTGCTGGAAAAACTGGAAATCTATTTGCAGAAAAATGTAACAAAATCCATATCTCACATCACATACAAAAACAAACTCAATGTGGTTTGGAGACCTAAATGTAAAATCTAGAACTACAAAGATTTTCACCGAATAAATAGCAACAAACTTAGGAGCTCTGGTACATGTCTGGTACATGACAATTACACTGTCAAACATAACGGAAAACACACAGAGAAGACAAAATAGAATGACTGGAACCTTTTAAAAATTGGATACTAAGGTGCATTAAATGATTTCACCAAAAGAGTAAAGCTAGAACCCACAGACTCGGGGTGGGGTGGGGAGGGAATGACATATCAGACAAGGGGATATTGTCTAAATTTTGTAGACCACTTCAACACCTCAATAAAAAGAATACAGATAATCCAATATAAAATTGGGCAGAGGACATGAATAGAACTTCACCAGGGATGATAGATATATGAAGAAATGCTCATGATCAATAGCTATCAAGAGATGCAAACCATGATGAGCTATCATGTTACCCCAACATTAACAGTAAAGTTCAAAAAAACAGAAAACAGCAAAAGTTTGAGATGGCACGGAGAGTATGGGACCCTCCTATACTGCTGGTGGGACTAAAATGTACAACTGCTGTGGAAAATGGTATGGCACATTCGTAGAAGATTAAAAATAGAAACACCTTATTACCCAGCAACCTCTCTATTTGGTATATATCCTCAAGAAATGAGAGTGGTGACAGGAATCAGTATATGCACACCTATGTTCATAGTAGCATTATTCACAATAGCAAAAAGATGGGGACAATCTAGATTTTCACTAGCAAATGAATGGGTTGAACAAACTTTGTTACATACATACAATGGAATATCATGCAACATTGAACAATTTAAGTATAATGATGAATCAGCAAAACACCACATAACATGGAGGAACCTCTAGGATATTATGCTGAGTGAAATTAATCAATCACAAAGGGACACATATTGTATGAGACCACTATTATAAAAAGTCCAGAAAAGGTATAATAAATATTCTATGATGGTTACCAGGGATGGGACATAAGGAAGAATTATTCACTGGGTAGAGTGTATGCTAACTTGGGTGTCAGGAAAAGCAATTAAAAAGAAAAAGAGAAATGTCTTTTTTTAATGTTCTGGAAGAGAAACAATGTCTATTTTTGTTGTTGTTGTTGCAGGTACATTCTTTTTTGATTGAAATTCTCAGTGCCAAGCATTATTTAGACCATGCAATTATAAACACAAATACAAGCCCAGTCTCCCAGTCTTTTTTTTTTTTTTTTTGATTTGTTGCACTGTCTTTAATTTTTTCTTTCTTTTTCTTAAATGTTTTATTGTGAATTATGTGATAGTTTACATGGGAGAACATTAGTTTTACATTCATTCTATCGTATATCGTCTCATTGCCATGGTTACAATCCCCTTCATGTAATCCTTCCCCGTACCCCCCAGGTCTTCAGCACACAGTCACTCTCCCTCTCTGGATCTAAAGTCTCCAGCTGCTCCATCACTCCATGTCATCATCTCTGGCTCCATTTCAGGCATCACTGCTTCTCTGGGTAGGTCCCGCTCTCTGCTCTTCCACCTTGATGGTCCTAGGGACTTCCGCTCCCAGACTGAAAAGCTAATCACTTCCCTCCTTGCTATAAAATGTCTACCTTTACATTTCTGACCCTCACAATCAGTCCTGATAACAATTATTCACTATTGTATCACAAGAGACCCGTCTGCATTTCATTGCATCAGCCCCGCCTAGTCAGATTGAATACTACTCACTGGAGATTCCACCTTCCTCCAGGCCCTCTGGATCTAGGTTCCCTCTTGAAAGCTTGTAAGCCAGTCACTTGTTGCCTTTGAAGCCCCCACCCCCTATTTTGGGTAGCCAATGTCCTAGTTGCCCATCCCTGTCTACTGAGTGGGTGGAGGGGGTGGGAATGATTCTTGCTGTAAGGACTTGTTCCCTCTTTTGAGCTACTGCTTCCATAGGTGTAGGTCAAGTTGATCAAATTGTATGAGAATACTTTTTTTTTTTTTCCCCCTCTTCTTTTTACTTCTGGTTGAGCTCTGATCATCCAGTCACTGATGCCAGGATAAGTGGGTATTCTATTTATTTTTTCATTAGGAAAAATCATTGGGAACTTCCCCCAAAAATAAAAAAAGGAAAGGAAAGAAAGGGGAGAGAAAAAAAAATGTTTGGAAATGGATAATGGTGATGGATTAGCAACATGGGGCACACAGATGGTGTGGCTGGATTGTATCTGTAAAAATAGCTGCAAAAGCAAATATTCTATTGTATATATATTGCTACCAAAAGAAAGAATTTTAAAAATGGAAATTAAAAAAAAAAAAAAATACTAAAAGAATCCCTAGCTTTTGGAAAGGCAATTCTGGTCATTCAGTACATGACAACAATGGGTTTTCCACTGTGTTTCCAGCCAGGACAACTTGGTTATAATTTTTTTTTTTAATTCTTTCCTCTTGGAATTCCTGACATGATCAGCATTTGGTGTGATCCAGAGATAGAATGAAGAATATGAAAGAATAACTGTTTCCTTAGCAACAAGAACCATATGTTTTCTTTGAAACAAGAAACCAAAAGAAACTGTTGTACATTTTTCCCTTCTCCAGCTAAACAATAGTTAGTATAAAATTCCATTTTTCATTCAACATTTTTTTTTTTTTTGGAGACAGATTACATGCAACAATGATAATAGTTAAAAATAAGATAAAACAAGACTGGACTCTAACCACAAGATCAGAAGTTCAAACCCACCAGCAGCTCCACAGGAGAATGATGACACTTTCAGATTCCAAAAAGATTTATAGCCTTGGAAACCATGTATAAGGTTGCTATGAGCCAGAATAGGCTTGATAGCAATTGGTTTCAGTTTATTGTACGATCAGCTGCATTATTAGATGTAAAGTGGTGGTGGTCTTGTGCCGTGAAGTCGGTTCCAACTCACAGTGATCTTGTACAGGGTTTCTGAAGCTGTAAATCTTTAAGGGAGCAGAAAGCCTCATCTTTCTTCCATGGAAGGCTGGTAGTTTTGAACTGCTGACCTTGAGGTTAGCAGCCCTGTTTATAACCACTATACTACCAGAGTTCCTTATTAGATGTATAGAAAACTCTATAATTCAGGTATCTACTAAAAGTAGTGAATCTCAACTCTGGATGTATATAAGGACTATCTGAGCAGCTTTTTAAAAATGCCAATGCTTGGTACAATGCCAGTATGACTCAGATGTTCTCACCTAGTATCCGTACTTTTTAAAAGAACTCCCAGGCAATTTTAATGTGCAGATACGATTGATAACCGCTGCCTGGAAAAGACTTATGACATTGATAAATAAATGAAAGAATTGAATTACTTTTGTTTATAGAAAGTTTTTGAGGATGCAGTTACAGATTCTACCCAGGTTAACTATTTTTCAGGACAGTGCATCAATAAACTAAAAAAACGGTGGTTCCCAGTCAGTCTCTTTGTCTACCTTGTGTGATTGATAAGAGGCCTGAACTGCCAATAATCCACCACAAATCCACTCTCCCAGAGAATTCAGCATTTATTATTATTGCTTGGAGCTAAGCAAATCCAGAAGCATCTGCTTTGGTGTGGTCTCACTGGAAATGCAATCCCAAAGGTCCTGAGAAGAGTTGGTCTTTATTGCCATTTAGGCTGTTGAGACTGAGGTACATAGAACCTGCCTGGTCCTTCTGAGGTTATATTCCAGCCTGTGTGAGACTTTGTGGAAGACTGTTTTCTGTCTTACTCCAATATTTTAATTCACCTTGGATGTAAAACAAAATGAGAATCTCATTTTCACACCCTTTGTTTTGCTTTATATTTGCCATATAATAAAAGACATCAAACATCTTTTCTTTCCATTTAGATGCCACAAAGTTAGAACGTTACTCTTTTTCAGGATGTTTCTTTATCATCTTTCATTTATCTATTGTCATATTCAACAGATGTTCAACAGAGTGCTTACTCAGTGATGAAGAACTATGAATATGAATAACACAGTTTTCACTTACAAAAATCACAAGACCTACATGGGGATGCAGACAGACACACAGTTTGATATTTGTATGTTGTTGTTGTTAAGTGTCACCAAGTTGGTGCTGATTCCTAGGGACCCTGTGTAGGGTTTCCGATAAGCGGCTGGTGGGTATATACCACCCATCTTCAGTTAGTAGTCCAGTGCTGATCCTAAAGTATTAGAGGTAAGTAAAGGGAGAATGAGAATTCCAAGAAATTGCATATTGGAAGATAAAACTAAAATATATCAATTTAACTAAAGCTAAAAAAAAAAAAAAAAAAAAAAAAAAGATAAAGTAGGAGGAGAGATAATGTATTCATTTAACCTACTATGAATCCTGGTGTGGCGCTGTGGACTAGTGCACTGGACCAAAGGTCAGTTTGAACCACAAGATTGGTGGTTCAAATTCACCAGCTGCTCCTTAGAAACCTCGTATAGGTCACTGTGAGTCTAACTGACTCAATGGTCCTTAACAACAACAAAAGCAATTAATCAATAAACTACTAATCACAGTAGAAACAATTGTAAAAGTTTTATAGAAATTATAAGTAAATGGAGAACATTTTAGATTTAATTAGTCTAGCAAATATTCATTAAGTCTATACAATTAAGAATTGAATCACAAGGACTGTGGTTCAAACTCATCAACTGCATATTGGAAACCCTATACAGGTCTCTATAAGTTGGAAATGACACAACAGCACTTAACAACAACAACAACAACATTGAGAATAGTTAGAGCAAGGTGATAAAAGAGTTAACAGATGTACAGGAATCAGTGTTTAGTTTTTACGGATCTTATATTTGGTGGGAAAGGTAGTTATTTAAAGGTTATTTAAACATTCTAGAAGTTTTTACTCAAAATGTGGCTTAGGGGCTAGTGACATTGGTCATACATGAGAAATAGCTAGTAATACAAATCACATCCTAAAAAAGCAAACAAACAAAAAATTCCCAATCCTGTCTAGTTGATTCTGAATCGCCGTGATGCGAGGTGTGTTAGAGAAGTGTTGTGCCAGTGACGTCACTAGGGTGATGCAGGGGGCACAAACCACACCAGATGGTACCATTGGAGGGGTGGGGGGATGAAACCAAAAGGACTTTGTATAAAATTTCTGTGCAATATTTCAGAAATAATCTATTATTTTATAGTAAAATATTACTGCAGTTAGTTATAACAGCATAACATTTTTTGTAAGCCCAATTTATATGTCTCAATATACATAGAATGCTAAAACTCCATGCTAATTTACTTTTTGAATTACTAATATTCTCTGGTCAGAGCTGTCATTATGTGCCAATGACAATGAATCATTTTCACTGCTATTTGATCCATGTGGTTACATCTGTTCTCACTATAAGCAAGTGCTGTTATTGTTGTTAACACTAGTGTTTTTTATAGTTGCTGATTTTGTCAAACTTTTAAAAGTTTTATCACTCTATTAAGGTAACTAGCATTTACAAACTTATATCAATTGTTTTTTTGAGAATGAAGTATTTAAAGAACACAAGAAAAGTTTAGAAAGTCATTTGCTCAGTTACTAATAAGGCAATTAAATTAAGAAAGATTTTATAAAACAATTTTATTGTTGTTAACTGGTATTAACTTGATTTTGACTCATAGTGATCCTATATAGGATTTCCAAGGAGAGGCTGGTGAGTTTGAACCACCCACCTTGTGGTTCAAACAAACCTTGTAGTCCAGTGTTTATCCTACAGTACCACAGTAATCATATAATCTAAAAAATATTACATGTGAGAATTTAGAATTATATTTATCACATATTATTCTGTGACTAAAATTGAAAATAAACATTACTAAGGAAAAGAGCTCTGGTAGCGTAGTGGTTACGAATCGGGCTGCAAACCGCAAGGTCAGCAGTTCGAAACTACCAGCTGTTCCATGGGAGAAAGATGAGGCATTCTGCTCCCGTAAAGATTTACAGCCTCAGAAACCCTGTGCAGGGTCGCTATGAGTCGGAACAGACTCCACGTCACATAATAACAAAGGAAAGGATGTTGACACCATGTATTATTACACCAGATGCCACAAACCCAAATGACTCCACTGAAAGGTCTTCATAGGTCTTCCAATGTTTGATTTTTTTTTTTTCCCCAGAAATAGATCACCAGGCCTTTCTTCCTAGACTCCTAGGGAAGACTTGAACCTTCAACAATTTGGTTAGTAGTCCCCATGCTAACTATTTCCACTACCCAGGATTTTCATTTTGAAAAGATCCCCAGGTGATATGTGTGCACACTGAAGTTTGAGACACAGTGGTCTACCATATGTCAAGCATGGTACTAAGGGGTTTTCCATGGATTATCTCCTTAAAAATCTCACAACAACCTTATAGAGGAAGTATCATTTTCACCTCAAAAAACTTGAAGCTTACGGACGTTAAGTAATTTACCCAATCTAGCATAGATAGTAGATTCATGTTGTTGTTGTTGTTATGTGTCGTCGAGTCGGTTCCAACCCATAGTGACCCTGAACAGGGTTTCCAAGGCTGTAAATCTTTACGGGAGCAGAAAACCTCATCTTTCTCCCACGGGAGAAGCTGTTAGTTTTGAACTGCTGACCTTGCGGTTTGCAGCCCGATTCGTAACCACTATGCTACCAGAGCTCAAAGATTCATAGAGTGGTCTTAATCACAAAAGATTGACTTTCAATTGTATGCTTTGGTAATCTAAAAATAAAGTAATACTTAAAAGCGTAAAAAGAATCAACCCATCAAGTAGCTCAACATTCTGGACACTGGTGTGGATTCACACTATAACCATCAAAACTCACAACTATTTATTACTCAATAGCCACAGAGAGTTGTTGGCCTGGTTTCACTAAAGAGTTGCAGTGGTCATAAAAGATTTTGAAGACATAGCCTAGTTGTTATGAGCCTTCTTGAAGTCTACAGGTCTAGCTTAAAGTCTTAAAGCCTAGCTGCTCCTGTGTGAGAGCTTCACCCGGGGCGTTGAGATATCGGGACTCAGCTAAATCATCCTGAGTGATCAAAATCCTAACGTGGATTTCAGAGGTTACAGCAAGCACTGGGCAATGTTGGGCCTGCCCAGATTAAAACCTAAAATACAGTTTATTTTATTTCTATAACTTATTGTGAGAATCTCTGGTATAACATCTGAAATGAACAATCAAATTTCCATCAGCTGCTAGATAGGGGCCAGAGAAAAGCAGAAGCTACAATATGGCAAAGAGAGAGCAGAAATATAAAATAATTCCCTAACTAGATTTCAATCAGCTAAGAACTACATCCTCCAAATGAAAATCAAAACAAAGTACTTTTCAAAAACATGTTTTTTTCAGTGAATAGTAAAACCTTAAAAATCTACTTCTCCTAAGTTCTTTTCACATTTGAGAGGTGACATACAGGAAAATAATATATCAAATTCATATGCTTGCCTTTAAAATGATAAAGCAGTCCTCATTCCGTGTGGTTGACTGTTTTCAAGTTAGTTTCTAACAACAACTTAAAAGAAAGATGATGCTGGTGAAAGGAGAGGCATGGCAAAATTCCATAATAATGTTTTTGTTGTGAAGTGCCATCAAGTCGATTCCGACCCATAGTGAGCCTGTATAGGGTTTCCAAGGAGCAGCTGGTGAGCTTGAACTGCCGACCTTGCAGTTCAAACAGCTTTGCAGTCTGGGTCATTAACCCACAGCACCACACCAGTCCATAATAATAGAACATGTTTTATTGTTTTATCCCCTCTCAGACTTTGAGGAAACAGGGCATAATGATCTAAACAATTGTTTTTGAGACCAAACTGCCCAGTTCTGCATGAGGAATATTTAGAAGGGCATTTTCCATTATATTCATAATCCCTTATAGTTGATGCCAAGTTTCTATTTGAATTTTCCAATAACATTAACAATGTTTAGCTGAATATCTCTTTTAAAAGAAAGATACAAAAAAAAAAAAAAAGGTTTGATTTGCAGCATATCCCAGTAGTGTCAGATCACACAAAAGTGTTTTACTTGTTTGGGGAGCAAAGGGACTAATTGCACATTTAACTTTATTTTTATATGTCTGAAGTGGGTGTGTTTATAGGTGGTTGATGATGTAATTATATGGAGATTTTTCTGTGTTTTCAAAATGCAACTGATATGAACATGACAGTGGGGAGACATCAAATTCTCAAAAAGTGTTCTGTTCAAAAAATTATGAAAGCGTTAGGATCTGCACTTTTTGTTTATACAGTAAAATAGAATAGTAGACTTCAAAAAGGATAATGATAATATAAAGCAAGTTTAGCAAACTTGTGCCAAGTTAGGTAAACTGTAGTGAGTGGTGTTTTGTTGACGATTCTGAGCTATTTCAGAGCTCTCAGAATAAAAGCATAAGGAGATTAATTAATGATTTTTGCCATAGGTAACAATGGTTGAGGGAGTAGGGGTGGTTACTCACAGGTCAGATTCTTTGCCTACCTTACCTAGAGTCTTGCTTCTCATCTAAACACCAAAATCACCACCATTGACCTGATTCTGACTCATAGAGACCCTGTAGGACAATACAGAAATGCCCTATGGGATTTCAAAGGCTGTCAATCTTTGTGGAAACAGACTGCCATTTCTTTCTCCCTTGGAGCAGCTGGTGGGTTCGATCCGCTGACTTTTTGGTTAGCTGCCCAGTGCTTTAACAACTGTGGCAACAAGATTCCTCTCAAGGGATCACTGAATTGTATATGTGCTTTCTATTTGCAAAAGCCTTTTGCACCATTATCTGCATCATACTCTTCCTTCTCCCCAGATAAATAAATCAGAAAACCATCCAACGCTTTGCAAGAAGCATGTTGATGCAATCTGAGCAGTGAATGAAGGTTTAATTCTCTTACAGGGCTAACATCTAGGAGAGCTTGAAAATATTTTTTATATGCCTATCACTATACATAAATCCTAAATCTATATCGTTTTTCAAGAGAAGAAATCCAAATAAGACATTTGGATGATGTGATTGGAATAAAACATATCTTGTCTCTCACCCCCACATCAGAGCCAATTGTTAGAAATGACCAAGAGTAAAACTGTCAACTGATGTGAGGCAGACACTCAGGTGGCAGTGGGAGGGGTGGTCTCGTTACAGAAAGAGTGAAGTCTACATACATTACCTGAAAGAGAAAACTAAAGCAATTTATATAGAATGGTAATTAAGTGAATACTGGAGGTGGAATCTGTTGTGGGGTAAAGTGGAGGGCAGGTTATCTTGTCAAAGTTAATGGTACAAATCCAGGATGCTTGTGAGTAGGTAACAAGATCTCAAACACCCCAATAAGGTTCAGGAGTAAGACTTTTGCTCCAACAGAAGGTAGAGGGTTTACTAACAAAAGCTAGAACTGAAATCACTTTGAACTAACAAAAAAAACCTAAGCTTAAAAGGCAGTATAGCATAGTGAACAAAGTAAGTTTGTTTCCAAACAAACATACTCAGCTACAAATTTTGATATCACCACTTAGGATCTACATGATCTTGCCAATGCCACTTAATTTCTCAGAGCCTTTAGTTTTTCCATTTTTAAAAAGGAAAACATATAAATTTAACGTGTTGGGGAAAACATATAAATTTAACGTGTTTGGGATGTCAAACAGGGTGACATTTAAATCTAATACAATGCCTTGTACCTGATAGGGTTTGGTAATTTATACTATGTATTAATTGCTGTGTAAAGGTTTATCTGCTTTTGACAAATTCCTATCATTTCTATTTATGTAGAAATTTCCTACTTTGCCATTGTATTTGATGAATAGTTTTCTTGATATCTATTTCTTGATTGAATTTTTTTTTTTTCTTTTAGAATCTTATATGTCATCTCATTGTACGTGCTGAGAAATTAGAGCTTAGTAATATTGGTTCTTCTTTGTATTTATCTTTTATATTTTCCTGAGGTTTTTTTTTTGCCTTTGTTTTGGATAGTTTGATTACAGGACATGTCATTGAATTTCTTTTGGAGTGTATTTTATCTGGGATTCATTGAATTTTGAGAATACTTCTCATCCTTCATGACACTAGTGGAAGTTTTGTTCAAAATCAATTTTCTCAGTGTTTCCTATTCTGGAATTCAAATTACAATTAAAAATTATTCTTTCAGTTGTTATTCTACATAATTCTTAGGCTTTAATTTTTTTTTCTTTTTTTATTCACATTGTTCTTCTAACAGTTAGGTGTTAAGAGATTTGGATTCAATCTTTCTAATTCTGTCTTCCTCTGATTTAATTCTACTCCTTTGTCATTTCAATGTGTTACCCATTTCTGAAATTTTAGTATTAATCTTTATTTCTATTTGCAGTTTTTTTTTTTTTTTAATGGTTTCTAATTTTCCTGTTGTGGAAAAATGGGTTAATGTGCTAGACTACAAAGTCAACTTAACTGCAGGGTTAGGGGTTCAAGCTCACCAACCACTCCTTAGAAATTCTATACAGGGTCGTTATGGGTTGGAACCGACTCAATGGCACTTAACAACAAAACAGCAACAATTTTCCATCTATTTTGTCAATTGGCTCTAATATTGTTTTCCTGAATTCTTTTACAGATTTCTGTGTTTTCCATCATCTGTCTATGATTTATTTGGTTTTTCATGTTTTCCTTGATATGTTTCTTAATCTGTTAAAGGATCTTAAGTACCATTCTTCTGAATTTTTTTTATCAGATAATTCTAATTCCATTTATTCCTCCAGAAGATGTCCTAGCCTTGCATTTTGATCACTTGATTGAGCCATCTTGTCCTGTGTGTGTGTGATTTTACGTTTTCTGTTTTTCTCTAAGACATTGAGATGCTAATGTATTAATTTGGTCATTGTATATTGGTTTGCTGCACTATGTTTTTTAAAATGTCTCTGGACAATGGGAAGGCATGCTACTCTAATTGCTCATTTGTTATTACTAGAACATTAGCAACCTGTCTCTGGGAAAATTTGGTAGCAGTTGGGAGTATGGGCCTGAGCCTTTATCTGCTGGTTATGTAGAGCATTCAAAAGCAGGCTGGGTAGGTGATGGGTTTGTAGTGATGCACTGGTGCTGCGGTGAGTGGCAGTGCTTGTCCAGTGGGTAGGGTGGCAGTTGTGGTGGCTATGTCTGGGTAGTTTAGCAAACAAGTGAAAAAACTGGGGGGAAACAGACATTAAAAGAAAACATGTGGGAAGGAAGAAAAAGAGTAAGGGGAGAGAGAAGGATAAACTAAGAAGAAAGAAAAAAAGAGAAAAAGTGAAAGTGGCATAGTACTTGTGCACGCACTAGTTGTAAAATATGGGTGCAGTGGGAGGACTGTGCTTACTCCATAGAAGCATGCACTGCCAATTGTGGTGGGGTAGGAGCAGGTGCTGCTGGCTGGCTGCAGAGATGTCAGGGGGTGGGACATCCTCTCAGTGGAATAAAATAATAATAATAATAAAGCAGGAGCAGGGGAGGAAAAAAGGAAGAAAATGAAAAACAGGTGGCCCATCATCTTGGATCTAATATGTGCTTGTCATTTATTTTGTTGACACTCTGTAAACATTTATTGAAGGAGTAGAGTGAATGAATGAGCCATATGGCCTACATAATTAAGCATCCAATTTGGGGAGACTGGGGAAAAGTTTTTAACAAAAAGTAGCCATCAAGATAATGTTTCACATTCAATATTAAAATTGAATAGCTATAAGTTGGAAAGCTCACTCCATCAAAGTACTAAAGTCAAATACACCACTCATGAAGTATGAACGAACTCCAAACAGGATAGACCCCCCCCAACACACACACAAAACACTATGACATATAATCAAACTTTTCAAAACCAAATACAAGAAAAGGATCCTGGGAGCAGCCCAGGAAAAGCAAAAAGGTTACCTACAAAAGGAGAATTAATAAGATTAAACTGTGATTTCAGAGCCAAAACCATGTAAGCAAGAAGATAATGGAATGACATATACAAAGATCTGAAGGGAACAATTGTCAACTAAGAATCATATATCCAGCAAAACTGTCCATCAAGTATGATGAAATTAGAACATTTTCAAGCAAACAGAAATTAAAAGAGTTTGTAAAACCCAGGCTAATCTTACAAAAAAAATACTAAAGACAATTGTTTAGACAGTGAACAACAATAGCAGACAGTAACAAAAAATACTAAAGGCAATTCTTTAGCCAGTGAACCAACAATAGCAGACAGTAACCTGAGCCTAACATGCAAGACAATACCACCTTCTATATTATCCCAAATATAGAAGTATGCAAAATAAAATAAGCCTATAAAACAGAAAATAGAGAATAAGAGATACAGTTGCAATAAAATCAACAGCAAAAACAAAAACAAAAAACCCATAAAGTAAAAAGGAGGAATAATCCAGTTGCAGATCTTCTAGATGAAAGGAAATAAAATCGATTTCAATAAAAAACTAACACAAATAAGTAAAAATAAACCCAATTTTGACCCTTAAAAAGAGGGTGCAATGGCTCTGTAAAGATAAGCACAATACCGAGAACCATAAGGTCAGCAGTTCAAGCCCAGCAGCCACTCCATGGGAGAAAGGTAAGATTTTCTGCTCCTGTAAAGCTTTACAGACTCAGGAACCCTATACTGGGTTGCTTTGACTCTCAGAAGTGATTCAACAGCACTTAACAACAATAACTCTAAAAACTACATCAAGCTTTATTCCTAGTCCTACCGTGACCCTTAACCTTAACCTTAACCCTAACCCTAGACCTAACCATAACCTTTACAATAAACTAAATCATAGACCTAGCCTATGTCTTGCCATAGTCCCAAATCTAACCTTCACTTTTTACTCCTAGCCACCCTCCCACCTCAAAAAGAAAGCAAAATTTAGTTTAAAAGGTAGGAAAGAAATAAAAGATCAAAATGGATATCAGAAGAGACTCTGAAAGTTGTTCTTCAATATAGAGGATCTAAAGTGACTGGACTAAATGATGAAATAAAGGAAATGAACAGAAATTTTTAAGGGCGACTCCAAGAGACAAAAGTAAGTATTATAATGAAATATGCAAATATTTGGAGTTAGAACACCAAAAGAGGTGGACATATTTAGCATTTCTCAAGCTGAAAGAAATGAAGAAGAAAATTAAGCCTAAGGTGTAATGTTAAAGGAATGATGTAAAAAACATTATAAGAAGATAGATGGAATGCACAGAGTCACTGTACCAAAATAAATTAGCCCACATTCAAATATTTCAAGAGGTAGCATGTGATCAAGAACCAATGGTCCTGAAGGAAGACATCTAAGCTGCAATGAAGACATTTGTGAAAACAAGGCTCCAGGAATTAGCAGAGTGCAAATTGAAATATTTCAGCAAACTGATGAATCATGGTGGAACTCATTCACTATGCTAAGAAATTAGGAAAACAGCTACATGGGCAATAGATTGGAACATATCCGAATTTATGCCCATTCCAAAGAAAAGTGAACATCAGAATGTAGAAATCATTGAAAAATATCATTAATATCACATGCAAGTAAAATTTTGCTGAAAATAATTCAAAAACCATTTCAAGAGTACATCAACAAGGAGGTACCATAAATTCAAGTTAGAATCAAAGGCAAATGTGGAACAAGGGATATGATTGCTGACAACAGATGGATCTTTGCTGAAAGTAGAGAATACCAGAAAGAGGTAGGCTTGTGCTTGATTGATCATGCAAAGATGTTTGACTGTGTGGATCACAACAAACTATGGAGAACATTGTGAAGAATGGGAATTCCAGAACCTTTAATTGTACTCATTTGAAATCTGTACATAGAATAAGGGAAACGTGTGTCTGAGTTGTACACTTTCACCATATTTATTCAATTTGGATGCTGGGCAAATAATCCAAGAAACTGCATTACATGGCATTAGGACTGGAGCAAGACTCATTACAACCTATGATATGCATATGCCATCACCTTGCTTGCTGGAAGCAAAGCAGACTTTAAGTACTTATTGATGAAGATCAAATACTATAGTTTTCAGTATGGATTGCACCTCAATGTAAAGAAAACAAAAATCTTCACAACTGGGCCAATAAATAACATCACGATAAATGGACAAAATATTGAACTTGTCAAAACTTCATTTTGCTTGGATCCATAATCAACACTCCTGGAAGTAGGAGTCAAGAAATAAAATGACATATTTCACTAGGCAAATCTGTTGCACTGCACAAGACCTCTTTAAAGTTTTGAAGAACAGAGACATTATTTTGAGGAGTAAGATATGCCTCACCCAAGACATAGTAAAAGATCAAAATGAATGCAAGAAGAGACTCTGAAACTTGCTTTTGAACCTAAAGTAACCAGAATAAATGATGAAATAATAAAAATAAAACTGTATCACAAACTCATATGCATGCGAATTGAGCATTGACTAAGGAGAATGAAGGAAAATTGATGCATTTGAATTATGGTGCTGGAGATGAATATTGAAAGTACCATCGACTGCCAGAACAATCAAATCTGTCTTGGAAGATGTGCAAACAGAATGCTTCATAAAAGTGAGGATGGTGGTCTCATATGAGCACAATGATTCCATTGACCATTCATTTTCCTGACTGCAAGTTATCAAAAGGAAGCAGTCCCTGGAGAAGGACATCATGCATGACAAAGTGGAGGGTCAGTGAAAAAGAGGAGGACCCCCAATGAGATGAACTGACATAGCAGCAATGAGTTCAAACACAACAACAATTGTGAGCATGGCACAGGACTGGACACTTTTCACTCTGTTTCACTATGAGGTGGAACCAACTTGATTTCACCTAACAAAAACACCAAGATTAATCAAAACTATCAAAAACGTTTGTGCAGGAAGGCCTTATGGAAAACAGTTGGAAGTAACATATGTTCTTTTACCAAGACTCAGTCATATATCTTTGCCTAACTGCAAGGTAGGCTGGGAAAGTAGGTTTAGAAATGTGTCATGAAAGAAAAGTAATCAATACAGTAAGTGGCCAACCTGTCTCTGTCCAAATGCACCATGTAGTCCTCAACACTCGGTTTTTCTCTTACTCTGAATGCAAAATGCGCTCTTTCTAAAGGAGACAATCCATAGCCTCAAGCAGCCCATTTAAAACAGGAAAGAAAGGATGTCATACAGTTGTCACTTCCAGGCAAATATCATGAAGTCCTAATGTTGTGGTTTGGAGGAATTTATATAATTAAAATGTTGATTCTACCCACTGGGAGGGATTTTCTGACCATTCTTTTTCCTAGATGCATATTCTTCCCTGTAGTGCCCTTTTGATCTTCATCTGTGGCCAAATCTGAAGTGAGTGTTCTATACAGATTGTACACATTTATCACTATCTTCTTTCTTATGTTAAGTCTGAGGAATTGAAGTTTACTTCCTAGCTTTTATGTCCAAATATTTGTCAGTTCCTTCTCTCCTTCCTTCCACTCTTTCTTCCTTCCTTCTTTCTTTCCTTCCTGGTTGGGGCTTTGTGTCAATGTGACTGGCCGAGGATTCTCAGTGGTTTGACAGTTGAAATGTGGCTATCCCCCATGATGCAATTTGATGTAATAAATCAATAACAGGATTAAGAGTGGGTTGCACCAGGACTCCGAGTGTGGTACTGTAGAGTAAGCACTAGACTGCTAGCCACAAGTCAGTAGTTCAAACCTACCAGCTGCTCCTCGGAAACCCTATACAGGGTCACTATGAGTTGGAACCAACTTAATGGCACTTAACAACAAGATAAAAGATGTTGCATGTCATACCCTTGGAGATAGGATGTTGATGCAATTAAAAGTGGTATGTTGTTGTTGTTAAGTGCTGTCAAGTCAGTTCCAACTCATAGCAACTCTGTATAGGGTTTCTGGGGAGCAGCTAGTGGGTTTGAACTGTTGACCTTGTGATTTAAAGTCCAATGTTGATCCTACAGTGTCACACCAGGAGTCCAAGAGAATTGAGTAAGAAGGGACCTACTACCACCAAGACAGAAGACCTAGGAGGGAAGTGTGCCCTGGACCTGTAAATAAAGCTCCTAGATCTAAGGAAAGATTGATGCTAAAATGAATAAAGATCTCCAAGGAATACTAGGCCTACAGATGCTGAAAGGAATCAAGGACTTTATCTAGAACCGACAAAGAAGGAGGCTTCCCCAAGAGCTGCTGCTCTGAATTTGGGCTTCTAGCCTTGTAAACTGTGAGAGAATAAACATCTGGTTGTTAAAGTCATCTACTGGTGGTATTTCTGTTATAGCAGCACTAGATAACTAAGCCAGCTTCTTATGTACCTGCTTACAGTGTATTCTGTAAATTAGTGACCACACCCCATGTTCTTTCCTAGGATAATTCTTGCCTAAGTGCCTTTTGCCTCAGGGTAACTGTAACAGACTCCCTGGAGGTCCTCAGGCTTGAACAAAAAGGTCATACTCTAAACCAAAATTTGCTGCAGGGCTGTCACCCAAAGGCTTTTTAAAATCTTATTTCCTACAAATTGAGTTATCAAATAACGAGGTTTTTCAATTCATTGAAACCCCAGGTTTCTTTAAAATAAAACTTTAAGTTTTCCAGTATCTTACTAAATGGAATCAGTTATAAACACTTCATATCAGTAACATTATGTTTTCTCAACTCTGTTTCTGAGGATGCAACCTTAGTAGATACTTGGACTGCTTTCTAGCCTACTGCAGGGACAGTTTTCCCAAATATAATTCCTCTTTAAGACATGAGTTTCTATCTTTTAGGCCTCTAATCCCATATATTGCTCAACTACTAAATAAGCACAAATATTTTAGTTTTTTTTAATAGTAGCATCCCACTTCAAGGTACACATGTCTATAGTAAAGTACCACTAATAAGCCACAAAATCTTTGTAGGCTAATTCAAGAGTTTTGTTTGTTTGCTCTCATTCACATGAAGTCCAATAGACAATGGAGAGAGAGATATACTAATTTTTTTACTCACACTCCATAGTCCTGAATTCAGTCACCTATCTGCAAGTGGGGCTAAGAAATGACTTAAAAATCTCGTCAGTTCGTGCCACAAAGAAATAGGTCACTGCTGCAATTGGTTGGCCAAGCATATTAATTCTTATATGTATATGGTATAAAACTGTCTTGATCTTTGCAAAAAATGGCATGAACAGTCCTTCCCATAGCACTCTATACTCAGCTAGGTTTAATAATTCCTTGCAATGGCCACATAGAACTCAGACACCGTACTTACAGTTATGAAGTTTATTAAGGAAGTTAATAGGCCAAAATGCAGGGTCAGAATATCTTACAGACTCAGTTCTTTCAGTCAGGACAGCCTCTCTTCACCCATGTCTTCAAGCTTGCTTCTCATTGGTTATCAGCCTCTGCCCCACTCAACAATATTACAAAACTCTCTTAGGGATGTCGTTGATAAATACCCAAAGGACACTCCACTCTGCTAAAATCCTCAGACCTAAGGCATCAACCTCTAGCTCCATGGGTCAGGAAACCTAGCTCCCTAACTGAGTGCTTGGAGGCACTCCACTCCACAACAATACACAGATTTACTTGCTCCTTGGGCTGAGAAGCCCACCACCACTTTGTCTATTGGTCTTGCTCTTGGTTCTGCTATTGCTGCTCCTCTGGTATCACAGCTTTCTGGTCTTGGATCAAAGAGGTTCAATGTGCAGGGGTCTCAGGATCTGCTCCACTGAAGGATCTGCTCCATCTGAAGGATATGCTCCACTCCTGGCTCTTCCTTGTTTGTAGTGAGATTTCCCCATCCTGCTTCGGAGATGGCTCACTTTATACCCAGAACAGTGGCAAAATAGACAAATCACAGTTAGCCCTATGAACAATCAATCACAACTATATCATAAATCATCAGCATTTCCCCCATCTTCTTTTACCCAGATCCAGCAGAAGAAAGTAATTTGGTGGAAATTTACAGTCTCTTAAATTTAATGCAATTTAAGAGACATTAAACAATTCACTGCACCAAAGTCCTGTACCACATAGCTTTCTAAATTTTGTCTTGATTTCTGACAGTTCTGTCAGTTTTATGTCCGGCTATACCTTCAGGTCTGGGACTGAAAAAGAACAGAGTTATCTTTTTGTATTTTGCTTTACAAAGCATATAGTATGTTTTCATCACAGAAGAGATGATCATGTACTTTTCATGATAATGTTAACAGGCTGCATTCAGTTAGTAGTACCTGTACCTGTACAATTCTGCAAATGCTTCATAGTATTTCATTTTACATTGTGCCGTACTCTCAGATTTGA
Source organism: Chrysochloris asiatica (assembly GCF_000296735.1). Taxonomy (NCBI): domain Eukaryota; kingdom Metazoa; phylum Chordata; class Mammalia; order Afrosoricida; family Chrysochloridae; genus Chrysochloris; species Chrysochloris asiatica. The sequence goes on from NW_006408617.1 coordinate 3,569,098, forward strand.
CGATCCTTACCTTGGCCATTTTAATATCATGCAAAAAAAATTGCAACAATAATTCAGTATTCAAAAACACATTAACAACAGTTCTGTCTCTTTTTTAAAACACAAGCCTCCTGTTCTTGTTATTACACTAACTCATGATAGCAGATCCGCTCCCCTCCCACCTTCACACCTTCTGCTCCTTGCAAAGGGATCACAAAGTGCATGAATAGCACAGTGTTGCCCATGTGCCATGAGCAGAGTTCACAGTCACACACAGCAGAGCCCACACTAGAACTCAGGCTGCCCCAAATAAACACCAGGACATGCCACACTTGGTGACCAAAGGATACATTGACAAAGTGAGTGTGAGACCAGGCCCCTAGACCTGCATCCTCAGGCAGGGTCTATCCTTTTGTTACAGAGTCCCGAGGCCACATGGTAGCCAGCCCTCTGGTCTTAGTGTTTAATCTCAATGATAGAGGGGCTATGATCCATGACGGCAAGAATAATCTTGTTCATGTACTGTCTCAGGCGGAAGTTGATCTCCTGCTCCTTCAGGGCTTCCATTAGCTCATTGTAATAAGCTGTGTCAATTTCCACAGCAAGAGTCTCACAGCCTGGGCCTATTTGCCACAGTCTGAGTGGCAAAAAGGTTTTTGCTTTATAGATGATGAGATTCAAGATCTGCCCATTCAAATCATCATTAGGATCCCACAGTTTATGGTTCTCCTACTTGAATTCCTTGAGGTGCTCCAGCTGTACCTCATATGCCCTGGCATTGAACTCATGCAGGCTGGATGATGTGCTGCAGCCCCTGGTCACTAACTGTCCAGTTTATACATCTATAGGTGCTGTAGCTCCTTCAAAGGGTCTTCACTGAGCTCCTGCGTCACCTCCCACTCCTTTTGGAACTCAGAACCAGTGAGGAGCAATAAATATTTTACCAACTAGTAGACTATAATAGGGATCTATTTTTTAACTAATTATCCTTTCCCTTCTTATTTATTTATTTTCTCCTACTTCTCATTTTCTTTACCATCCTCCTTTATCATTATATACCAGAAGTACAAGGGAGCTTCAAAAAGTTCATAGAAAAATGAAATTAAAAGATACTGGAATTTTTCCATTAATTTTTTGAAGTCCCCTCATAAACACTTGAGGAGCATCTGTGGTTGCCAGGTGGCAGAAACTGCAAAGGAAATGCAGAAATTTTGATACTATCTTGGTTTTGCTTGAGCGATGCACATAGATGTGAGGTGGAATTATTCCAAATATACCAAGCCATATAGTTTCATTATTCTCCATTTGAGAGCTTCATTTGAATCAGCTCAGTTGTCCCAGTATATTATATATGTATCATGTCCTGATGGAAGCAAATAGATGGCTTAGGGCATTCTAGCCCTGGATTTATCATGATCCACAGGATTTGGAAGAGTAAGATATGCTTAAATGATGTAGTGAGTAAAAACTGGCTGATTACCCTTATGACTCTATCAGTTTCAGGACAAATCAGTTTTGAATTGGTGTTATACTGCCAATATAAATGAGTTCATCAAAATTGTACATATAGCATTTAATAGTTTTGTGAACACATTATTACTTTAGAACATTCATAATTCTTTCCATCATTTGATTTTGTCATTCTTTGGGATATTTATTCATTGAAGGTTGAAAAACTGCAAACTCTGTTTTTCAGTTACTGTATGGTCTTATATTCAGCCCCTAGAACTACTTTTAAAATGACCCTAGGCTTTCAAATCCTGACCAAAATCTAAGTCAATGTGCACTAGAGATGTATAAAATATACTCAGAAGCTTGCTTTATTTAAACATGATTTTTAGTGGATTGATTCTGGAAAGTAAAACTTAAACCATCTTGTCAAGCACTTCAATGATGGTTAATAAAAGTACATTTGTATTTCAGGGTAAATTTCAACCATATGTTCTGATTTGCTTCCACTTAGCACATTAAACTACTATTTTTCAAGAGACAATCAATACCCAAAAAGTCAAAGGAGCACCCTCTTAAAATAGTTTTATGTGTTTTTTCTTCTTTTAGCATAAAATGGCATTACCCATCCCCTACACAAACACCTGTTACCACTAAGTACACCTGGAAGGATTTATATTTAGTCATAATTTGACCTCATCAAATCAGAATCATTTCTAGACTTGGCAAGTTTTAATTTTTTTGGATGAGGATGGAGTTAGAAGTTAGAATGCTGTTTTAAAATTTTGGGGCCATTTTGTCCCTAGGTTTTTTCTGCTATTTAAACAATGAGAAGATTGGATATCAAGCAGCATTTATCTAAGTATTTTTAAACTGTGCCAAAATAAAAGCTAATCATTTTGTAATCATTTTGTAATCAGTATGCATAGAAGAGAAGAAGCATCAGCAAAGCAGTTACTACATGTTTGCTGACAAAATATTTAATCCAAACATTTAATTTCAATCTGCCACTGTTCTCAGTCAGTATAATTACTTTAAGCAAATACCATGTTGGAAAAATGGTCCCAGCCACTGAAATGTAAATAATACAATATAATCATCACCACACTCAAATTCATATACTATAATTTATTTGGATCAATTTCATAAACATGGGTACAATAAAAGTTTAAATTATTATAAACATACAGAGCTAGGCCACATTTATAAGAGTTGGTTTTCTGTTTCTTGTTAACTACATCTATACCTAAATAAAGAATTGCTGAACAATACAATCACACAGTACTTGTATTATTAATATCGATGAACAAAATTATTGTTGTATATATTTTTATCATAATGTTAAGGTTATATAAAGTCCATAACTTATAAAAATTGACAATATCATTCATTCGAATATTTGTATTTTGAATATGTTAAATATGTATGGTAAATATGTTTAAAATAAGTGTCTAGAAATATATTTACAAATAAGAGATGTAATGTCTGCTTTAAAAAAGGTCACTATTAGGAAAATCCTGGCACAGTGCTGTGAGTTAATGCGCTGGACTGCAAGGTCAGTTTGAACCACAAGGTTGTTGGTTCAAGATCATCAGCCACGCCTCAGAAACCCTATACAAGGTCGCTATGAGTCAGAACTGACTCGATGACACTAGAAAACGATTCCTGTTTCTGAAAGCAAAGGTCTGGTGCAAATATGACATGAAAATAAATTAGTATAGAGCAGGATTCTAATCTTATTTATTTATCTTTGTATTCTCATCATATACAAAATGTACTGTTCATAGGTAAAGATATAGTATGTGCCAATTATGACTCCTAATCTGCTAGCTGAAACATTTTTTGCAGAATTTGCTTTCCCATGATCAAGGGTTGAATTGTGTCCCCCAAAATATGTGGTGCTGTGGGATAAGCACTGGACTGCTAACCACAAGATCAGCAGTTCAAACCCATAAGCCACTCCTCCAAAACCTTATATAGGGTCTGATGAGTTGGAACTGATTCAGTTACACTCAACAACAACAAAAAAGTATGTGTCAATTTGACTAGACCATGATTCTTAGTATGGTGTGGTTAAAGACACAGGATTGATTGTTGTTGTTAAGTGCCATCAAGTTGGTTCTGACCCTTAATGGCACTATATAGGGTTTCTGAGGAGTGACTGGGGAGCTTGAACCACCAACATTCAAACAACCTTGCAGTCCAGCACATTAACCCACAGCACCACACCAGGACTCCAAAGACACAGGATTAGGCTCTGTTAAAGAAGTTGTGCTTATTATGTTAATGAGGTACATTTAAGTTGGGAGCAACACCCTTTTTCAGGCACAGCCATGATCTGATCAAAGGAGCCTTGGGCTGGGCTGCTAACCATATTGTCAGCATTTGGAATCCATCACCAGTTCCCCAGGCAAAAGATGTTGTTTTCTGTTCATGTAAAGATTCACAACCTTTACAAGGTTGCTATGAGTTGGAACCAATGACAGCACACAGCAACGGTAGCCAGGGTCTGGCAAAAATCACCTTTTAGTTTACCAAAGCTAACAGGAGAAAAAAGGAAACAGTAGGAAGGCCCTGAATCACTACCAAGAAAGAACAGGAAGTGAAATGTGTCGGGAAAAACTGATGCCAAGATACATGTAAGAAGAAACATCGTGGCCATAGTATTGATAGGAGACAAGAACCTTTCTCCAGAGTTGACAGAGAGATATTTTTAGCCTCTTAAACAACAAGAAATATGGACAGTGAATAAGGAAGACCATAGAAGAATTGATGCTTTTGAGTTATGGTGTTGGAGGAGAATATTGAAAGTGCCATGGGCTACCCATAGAACCAACAGATCTGTATTGGAAGAAGTGCAAGCAGAGTGCTCCTTGGAGGCCAGGATGACCAAACTTCGTCTGTCACACTTCGGACATATTGTCAAGAGGAACCAGTCGCTGAAGAAGGATATCATGTTTGGTAAGGTGAAGGGTCAGAGAAAAAGAGGAAGACCCCCAATGAGATGGACTGGCAAAGTGGCAGCATCAGTGGGTTCCAGCATGGCAACAATAGTGAGGTTGGCCCAGGATCCATGATCGGGCAGTGTTTTGTTCTGCTGTGCATAAGGTCGCTATGAGTCGGTACCAACTCGATGGTACCTAACAACAACAAACAAACTACAAGAGAAAATTTTTCTGTTTGTGAAAGTCATCCAACTGTGGTACACCCACTATTTCCTTGCAGGCAATCAGTACTTAAATATTCTTTATGAAGAGTTCAGTTATTGGAATAGTGCAGTCAACTTATCCAGGCTGATCAACAACTATAGGTGGTCAGATAAGTCAAGTTTTTAAAATCTAAACCAATCAGATAAGATCACTCTAAAGCGAACTTAAGTTGCGATTAATACATATCCAATTAGTTAATTAATATAGTATTTTTGTCTACTTAAGGTGTGTCACTGTGGATAAGCACTGGACTACTAACCACAATCATGGCAGTTCAAACCCACCAGCTGCTCCTCAGAAATCCTCTATCAGGTTGCTGAGTCTGAATGGACTCACCGGTACTTAACAACCATCAGAAGAACTAAATCTGTGAAAAATGTCTTTATTTTGATAACTTGGATTTGCTTCAAAATAATATGAGCGGAAGGAAACAAATGCAATTTTAACTGAAACAAAATTGGCCATTTGTTGACAAATGTTCAAAATGTCAATGAGTTTGCAGAAGCTTAATATATAGTTCTCCTTACTTTGCTTAATAATTATTCATATTGAAAAATTAAAAATTCTAGTCTTATGTTCTATACCAAGAGCATACACTAGGCTCCTGAAATGTAAAGGCTCTTTCTCTCCTTAATGCATTAAATATTATTTGTTTTACATTCTGATATCTCCCCAAAATGTTTCTGTTTTTGTACTTCCCCTTATTAGTTTATCAGTTTTAAGGAACTCTTTCAGTACTTTCTGCTGACTGTAACAGGTGGTTAGGGGTGGTTATGTGCTGTGAAGTCGGTTCTAAATCATAGCGACCCTGCATAGGGGTTCTGAGGCTGAAAATCTTAACAGAAGCAGAAAGCCTCATCTTTCTCCTGCAGAACTTCTGGCAGTTTCGAACTGCTGACCTTGAAATTAGCATCCTGACTCATAACCATGATGCTATCAGCGCTCCCTATAATGTAATAAAATCATTATGTATATGCCATATTTGTTGCATAACAAATACACCTGACCAAATGTGGTATAGACATGAGGATTTTATTTCCCTCAGAATAAGATGTTTAAAAATATACATTTTTAAAGAGTGATTACAAAAACATAAAAGACATTTACCACTTTTGCATTTTAGTCAGATTTTAAGCATAACAAATTGGGTTTTTGTATTAATCTCTCAAGATGAATGCCGAAGTTTCTTGCCTAATGGATAATATCCAATTAAGGGATCATTTTCTTTTGTGTTTCTCTTTTTACTAAACAATTTCCTGTAATACCATGGCAAAACTTCCTTAATATGTCATTGCCCATATAGACACAAGGGAGACTGTAATATTAGTATTTGATTTCTTCAGCATCTTCAATCAGAAAGGGGGTCTGAGGCAGAGACTATGTTTGAGAGGTGCTCCAATATATGCAAATCAACACTAGTCCCCAAGAGATCTCAGCAAACAGCACCAACATGGCCTTTGTGTCAGTTACTATTGGGACAGTAATGCTGGCTAACAGTCACAAAAGCTCATGGGGATAAAACACACATTTTAAAATTATTATTGTAACAAATATATATAACATACTTGCCAATTCAACATTTTTATAGGTATAGTTCAGTGACACCAATTACATTAATCATGTTGTGTTGTTGTTGTTATTAAGTACTGTGGAGTCGGTTCCAACTCATAATGACCCTGCACAGGATTTCCGAGGCTGTAAATCTTTACAGGAGCAGAAAACCTCATCTTTCTCCCACAGAATGGCTGGTAGTTTTGAACTGCTGGCCCTGAGGTTAGCAGCCCAATTCATAACCACTACACTACCAGAGCTCCTTCATCACGTTGTGTACCCCTTACTAATATCCATTGTCAAGTTTTTAATCACCATACAGATATTCAATGCTTTCTAAATAATGACTCACATTTCTCTTCCATCCTATCCCTGGCAACTACGTTTAAAATTCAGTTTTCATATATTTGCCTGTTGTAGGTATTCCATACAAGTGGGATCATACAATATTTGTCATTTTGTGTTTGACTTACTTCCTTCAACTCTTATTTAAGTTTCATACTTGTAGAAAATATCAGAGCTTCCTTTATCTTTATGTCTGAGTGATATTCCTTTGTAATTACATACCACATTTGTGTGCCCATTCTTCTGTTGATGGATATCAGTTGTTCCCAGTTTGGGCTATTATAAATAGTGCTGCAATGATCAATGATGAAAATAGATTCTTTCTTATAGCACAGTACTGTAAGACTCAGTTAATCTGAGCTGGGTTTCATTCATGTCACTTGTCCTTACTCATGAAACCATGGTTAGCTAGAGATTGGCAGGCTGTTCTGGCTGATCTTGAATGGACTGTTCACACAACTGGTTATTTGTCTGAAAGCTGAACAAGTATGGAATTGGCTAGGATGACTACATTCCTGTTTTATACTCCAACAGGCTACTCTGAACATATTCTTATGATCATGGCTGAGAGACAACAACAGAAGCAGGATCATATAATAGTTGTATCTGTTACTATCACAGAGACTAAAAAGCATTACCTAACTCAGAATCAAAGTATTGAGAAATAAACTTTTCAAAAGAACTACAAAGAAACATGGCAAATGTCATAGATATAGAAAGGTACAAAGAAATGGAACAGTTTATGTAAATATTATACAACATTAATTCCTTAAAGAAGATAGAAACTGATGGCCAACTAATGGTCAACATCAACTTTCATTTCCATGTAAGTCCTATTAAAATTTCTTCCTAAATATCTCTCACATCTGTCCACCATCTCCATTTGATCACAAGTCCTCAAGGAATAACAACTTAATTGGTTCTATTCAGCAGCACCATACAACAACCACAAAAACTTTTATTGTTGTTGTCAGGTGCCATCGAGTTGGAACCGACTCATAGTGACCCCATGCACAGCAGAATGAAACAATGTCCGATCCTGGGCCAACCTCACTACTGCTGCCACACTTTAATCCATCAATGATGCCACCTGGCCAATCCATCTCGTTAGGGGTCTTCCTCTTTTTCTCTGACCCTCCACCTTACCCAGCATGATATCCTTCTCCAGCGACTGTTTCCTCCAGACAATATGTCCAAAGTATGAGAGACGAAGCCTAGCCATCTTGGCCTCCAAGGATCACTCTGGTTGCACTTCTTCCAAAACAGATCTATTGGTTCTTTTGGCAGTCCATGGCACTTTCAGTATTCTCCTCCAACACCACAACTCAAAGGCATCAATTCTTCTATGATCTTCCTTATTCATTGTCCACCACGCGTCTGTCTGTCGTGCTGTGGTGGTTTGAGTTGCTGTGATTCTGAGGGCTATGCCACCGGTGTTTTAAATAACCAGCAGGGTCACCCATGGTGGACAGGTTTCAGATGAGCTACAAAACAAAGACAGACTAGGAAGAAAGAGTGACACACTACTTCCGAATCACTAGTCACTGAAAACTCTATGAATAGCAGAGAACATTGTCAGATACAAAACCTTTAACCTTTACAAAATGCATATCTGAGCATGTGATACTTAAAACAGTTCAATAAATCAACATTACTCTTAAACACAAATAGAGAAACTTATGATCTACAAGTTTCTGAATATTTTGGTCTCTACTCAACTCTTCCGTACTATTTTGAACCATACTCACACGCTCATTTTATTCCAGTGTTTTTATTGTCCTAAGTAATTGCTTCTACTCTTCTGGCAGAATTTCCTTGTTTATGTGGGTTTTTTTTTCCCAGTAATAGTCTTCCATTTACCTTTTGATTAAATAACTCTGACTCACTCATTCAAAAGAAGGCCAGGTATAGACTGGGATAGACCATCAATTACTTATATGCAAGTTCAAACTGAGTCTCAAGAAAATGAAAACAAGTCCATGAGATATCCAACCTGAATTTAGAGACCATCTCAAATATAGATTTGATTTGATGAACACTAATACATGAAGATCAGATGAATTGTGGGATGACATCAAGCACATGATATATGAAGAAAATCAAAGGTCATTTGAAAGATAGGAAAGAAAGAAAAGATCAAAATGGATGTCAGAAGGTATGCTGAAACTAGCTCTTGAAAGTAGCGTAGATAAATTGAATGGAAGAAATGATGAATTAAAGAGCAGAACAGACTTCAAAAGGCAACTCAAGAAGACACAGTAACATATAACGTGCCAGACAGTTAATTACTTATTATTATTATCCTTCTAGCCAAATTTCTCCATTCTTCAAAATATTGTAAATCCTAGTTTCAATGCCTGATTATGGAGTCCTGGTGTGGTGCTTTAGGATAAGCACTGGATGACTAACTACAAGGTCAGCTGTTCAACCCCATCAGCCACTTCTTGTAAACCCTGTACAGGGTTGCTATGAATAGAAACGGACTCAATGACTCTTAATTGTAACATTGATGCCTGATTATGGAACCATTTTGAAGTCACTTGCTGATGAGTCAGGATTAAGGTGGGGTTAACAAGTAAGGCAGAACTAAAGGAGTCCTGGTATGGCACTGTAGGATAAGCACTGGACTGCAAGGTTGGTTTGAACTGCAAAGTCAGTGCTTCAAACTCACCAGCCCCACCCCTCCCATCAGAAACCCTTTGGGTCACAATGAGTTGGAACTGATTCCCCGGCACTTAACAACATCTTACTAGAAGATGCAACTAAAGTCACTAAGCTTGAGGGCATGCTGTAATTTCAGTTTATAGGACTGCTTTGTAAAACCTTTCTCTTTTGCCCTAGATCTTTTATCTATCTCATTACATCTGACTTCTAGTTCATGGGAATTTCAACATGTCATATGACCTGATTCACCAGCTCTTGCAGCCTTGTGCATCAACAGCCTGTCATTTGGACTGCCAATTTGGGTTTCTCAGGTCCTGAGTCTACATGGGTGAGAAGATTCCTCCAAACTGATTTCTGAGCAACAGATTTGGGACTTGCCAGCCTCCACAACTGTGTGGACTAGTTCCTTTGACAGCTCTGGGTTTTGTGAGATGATTCAGTGTGTTGTAGATCCTTGGGATGTAAGGGAGTAGTGGTGATGAATATCAAGGATTATGGAGCTATCTGACTGAAACTGCAAGGTTGGAGGTTCAAGCTCACCAGCCGCTCCTCAGAAACCCTATGCATAGTTGCTATGAGACAGACTGACTCAAAGGTACTTAACTACAACAAATATCTTCTTTCAGTACTGGTGTGTCACTGTTGGATAAGCACTGGACTGTTAACTGCAAGATAGGTGGTTCAAACCCTGTAAAGGGTCACTATGAGTTGGAACCAATTTGTTAGCACTTAACAACAACATACATATTGGAAAAGTCTGACCGTTGGAATATCTTTAACCTCCAACTCATAAGGACTAGGCTAGTGCTTAACTTTCTAAAAGAAAATATTCATGCAGTTGGTGTTAGAATGGTGGAACTTGCTGAAACTGCATCACTATGGGTCCAAAAAAACTTAATCGCACTTAACAATATCATCAATAACAAGAAGATGGAGACATACAATTCCTGTTTTTTTGTTATTAATAGTAGCTACAATTGCAACAAAAAAGTATGTAGAGGGAGGCGGGGCTTGATGGCAGCTAGGATGGAGGTGCAGTGAGGTTCACTGTCAGCAATAACACAGAATAACAATTGGGACAGGACTTATTCCTAGCAGAGATATTTTTAAATGGCTACCGAGGAAAGAAAGAGCTCTGGTAGCACAGTGGTTATGAGTTGGGCTGCTAACCTCAAGGTCAGCAGTTCAAAACTACCAGCCATTCTGAGGAAGAAAGATGAGGCTTTCTGCTCCCATAAAGATTTACAGCCTTGGAAACCCTATACTGGATTGTTATGAGTTAAAACCAACTCCATAGCACACCACCACTACCACTGAGAAAAGGGATGACTATAGCAGACATTAAAGGAGCTCATACAAAGATTCTAATATAGCATTTCAGTAGGTTAAGCAGACCAATGGAAATGTCTGCTGATCCCCCAGTGTTAAAGAGGCTGAAACAAGCCCATTTGACTCATGCCAGCCAGGAGGAATTTAATGATGGGAATTCCCTAACATGTGACCATTTGGAGGAGAGGTTCAACTAGCTGATCAAGATTGGAATTGTCAAGGAGATCATGGTCTTCTTGTCCAGCCCCTAGCAGGAAATCTGAGGCCATATGCACATGTGTTGATAGTATGGCTCAGAAGTGAGGAAGAGATTAACTTGGGACTTCTGGAAACAGGAGCCCAATGTACAGTAATCCCAAAACCAGCCAAAAATATCGTAAAGGGACCTAAGGTTAGACTCAGAGTTCTAGTGTGGCACTGTAGGATAAGCACTGAACTGCAAGGTTGGTTTGAACCACAAGGTCAGCAGCTCAAACTCACCAGTCACTCTTTGGAAACCCTATATAAGGTTGCTATGAGTCATAACTAACTTGATGGCACTTAACAGAAACAATTAAAGTTAGACTTTGGGAATAGTAGATTCAATGCTTGATGGGCCCAAGGTAAAATTTTATATGAAAATTGGAAGATTTAAACAGATCTTATATAAAGTATTTGCTTCTCCCTTAGCTGAATGCATAATTGATATGGGTGTTATGTCTAATTGGAGAAAACTCCCTGTACTTGGTATTGTAAAATGGAAGGTGTGTAAGTCTGACCTTAGGATGATATTGATTGGATATGCTAAATGGGACTCATTAGAATTACCGGAACCCAATCAGATTGTTCATTCAAAACAATATAGGATACCAGGTAGACAAAGAGAAATTACTACTTTGATTAAAGACATGCTAAAGGTTGGAGTAGTGTGGCACTGCAGGTTAATGCACTGGACTGCAAGGTCAGTTTGACCTTCAAGGTCAGTTGTTCAAACCCATCAGCTGCTCCTTGGAAACCCTAGTCAGTGTCGCTATGAATCAGAACTGACTCGATGGCACTTAACAACAAAAACAAAGGCTGAAGTATTGGTGCCAATACATTCTCTGTATAAACTCTTGTATGGAATGTGAAAAAGGCAGGTGGTGCATGGATGCTGACAGTAGACTATCAAGACCTAAATAAAGTAGTACCACTTGTGGCATCAGCTGTTTCAGATATGGTATCAATAGTGCAGAAAATGCAGCAGGCTAAAGGAGACTGGTAATCAGTGACTGAGCTTACAAATGCCTTTTTCTCCATCCCAATCTCAGAAAATAGTCAGCCACAAGTTGTTTTCCTTTGGGAAGTATCCCAATACACTGTCAGTGTGTTGTCTTAGGGTTATTTTAACTCACCAGCTTACTGTCATAATATGGTTAGAAGTGACTTGGATTTGATGTAGATCTCAAACATAGTGATACATTAAATTGATGGTATTATCTTAATAAATCCAGCAAAAATCCAGGGCCCTGACAAAACAATGAAATTCTTGGGAATAACATCAACTTGAGCCACCCTTTACATTCCATAGGCAACCAAGAATTAGTTGCTGTCACTAGTGGTTATGTGTCGTGGTGTCGGTTCCGACTCATAACGATCCTCTACAGGGTTTCTGAGGTTGTAAATCTTTACGGGAGCAGAAAGCCTCATCTTTCTCCCGCGGAGCAGCTGGTAGTTTCAAACTGCTGATCTTGCAGTTCACAGCCCGATTTGTAACCCTCATGCTACCAGAGCACTACCTACCCCCAAAACTAAGCAGGAGGCCCAATGTTGGGTACGTCTATTTGGATTTTGGAGGATATATATTCTACATCCAGGAATACTACTCACTTCTGCCCATAAAACAGCTCAGAAGATAACTACATTTGAATAGGGACCTGAGCAACAGCAGACTATATTGGAGTTATAGGAAGTAGTCTCATTCTCCTTGCTTTGAAACCCTTGTGATCCCCATTCAGACATGATTTGGATGAGTCTGCCAAATATGCTTAAGCAAAATGGAATTTATGACAAAAACCTGAGAAGACTGCCCTACAATGACTATTAGAATTCTGGACTAGCAAATTTTCAAATTCTGCAACACTGCATATGTAATTTGAATGGCAATCTTTGGTCTGCTACTAGGTTTTGGTTAAGACTGCCTCAAAGACAGAAGGCCATAAAACCATCATGAGCCTGAGATACCCATAAAGTCTTGGGTGATGTCACGAAACGTTAGAATAAGGAAGGCAGTATCCAAAAATAGTTTCATAATAAAATGGAAATTGTTCATACAGGAACAAGTTATGTGAGGAATACAGGGAGGCATCCACCATATTCAGGAGCAGGTAACCTCTTTTCCCATAGGTTCTACCCTGTAACTACATGAAATGCTTCCAGAGCTCATTACTACATTGACATATCAAATGAATAACTTTCTGCTAATCAGAAAAAGACTGCTTGGTTCACAGATGGTAGTTCCATGGTACATGGACAACATTTGATATGGAAAGTTGGTGCATTAAGACCAGCAGATTGGGAGACCCTGATTGAAGAAGTTAAGAGTCAGTCAGCTCAATAGGTTTAACTGCATGCTGCCTTCCTAACTGTAATGGAAGAATTGGACAATGGTGAGAACCCATATGTCTGCATTTCTATTTATTCATGGGAAGTGGCCAATGGTCTGAGTATATGGTCAGGCAAATGGGCAGTGGAAAAGTGGACTATTAAAGTGATACCTGTGTGGTACCAGAAACTAGGGAAAGCACTCTGGGAATTTAAAGAACACATCAAAGTCAGACAGGTCAATGTCCATCTGAAGAACTCTCATCCTGGATCAGAAGGTGATGGGAATCAACAAGTGGTGCGTTCCTTTGAGATGGTTAATTTGGTCCATGAAATGAGTAGATATGGGGTTGCTTCAGCATAGCAGAAATGAGGTGAATGTAGACAATTTCCTCTTGCACCATCTTAAAACACAAAATGCCTATATGAACTGGTCTGTCAGACAGCAAGAAAGACAGATGTTGCAGATGCAATGTGACAGATTTCCTAGGGAAAAGGCCCTGGACATAGCTGGCTAGTGGATTGTATAGGACCAATGACACCAGTGGCACCAGGTGGCTACAAATGGATCCTCACAGGCTTTGGACTGGGTTTTTCATATCTGGTAATGGATGCAGATAACAAAAATGTCATTAAGTGAGTAGAACAAAGATACTTTGGACCACCCAGTTATATTTTCTCAGAACAAAGAATACATTTAACTGCCCATAGGGTGCAACAATGGGTCAGGAAACATCACATTAAATGGAATACTATGTTATAGACCACCCTCAGAGTAATGGTTTGATAGAGAATTGGAATGGGCAATTGAAATATCTATTATCTAAAATGGGTGGGGGGAGAAGATAAAGGCATGAAGGTCTGGTTCATATGCTTTCATGAGTGAATGCTCACACTCAGCATGACAGGGTCAAAGGGAAGATTACACTGGATTGTTGTTATTGTTGTTTTTGTTAAAGGCCTTGCAGCTGGTTTTAACACATTGCGACCCTGTATAGGGTTTCCAAGGAGTGACTGATGGGTTTGAACTGCTGACCTTGCAGTTCAAGCTGACATTGCAGTCCAGTGCATTATCCTGCAGCACCACACAAGGACTCCTACACTGGATAGATCCCTATGTTTCTCAGTTGGGGGATCATGTTGGTGATACTGTACAGTTCTTCACCATATCACCTGAAATTGCTTTTTTCTTGCTAGATGCTGCAGTCCCAGGACCCAGAATGCTGCAGTCCCAGGACCCAGAATGGCTATGGGTCAGAATCCCAGGACCCAGAATGCAACAAGGGGTGAGACTTCAGCACGAGATTGCAACTAAAACCCTGAACCTGTAGGACAGAATTCTTAAGGGCCTAATAGAAAGGAATGTACCTTCCTTCCATGTGGTAACATTGGGATTGACAGTGAATAGTATTGTATTGGAGTCCTGGTATATGCTGTAGTATAGGCACTGGGCTGTTAACCACAAGGTTGTTGGTTCAAGCCCACTAGCTGGAACCTTGGAAATTCTATTCAAGGTCATTATGAGTTGGAACTGACTCAATGACTCTTAACAATAACAATAACAGTACTGTATTGCCTATTGGTTGAGATAGCCCTCTAGTCTTTCACTTCTTTAAACCTACCCAATAAGAATAAGAGTGGACTGAAGGTAGAAACATTTGCTAGGTTGCTCTTGTTACCAGCAATCTGGGCTGACACACCAGTTGAACTTGATTTCTCTTCCAAAGGTGGAAAAGTTGGGTAAATATAAATGATAGATGGAAGAAAGGAGAAATAATAGCTGGAGGTAAAGGAATGAATAAATGAATTATGCAGTGGAGATAATTCTAACATTATGCTGATACTTTGAGGCAGGGCAAACTGATAAACTTCTCCCAGAAAAATATTTCCAGGGCCAAAAAAGATGAAGATGAGACAAACTTTTGGAGAAACCAATCAGGTCATATGGACACAAATAGCAGACCTGAATGGCTGGTACCTGACTAACCTCACCTTTAGAACTCTTTACCATATTGAAGGACTAATTGTTAATGATAGCTTTGGGCTAGTAAGATGATTGAGATGGGGAAGTTAATCTTTCAAGTATGAAAGGACAAATGGTTAGAAGAGTCTTGGGTGTTTGCAGGGCAGTTAATTATTTATTATGGCCCTTCTAGCCAAATTTCTCCACTTTATGATATATTGTAAATCCTAGCCTCTTCTCTTATGATTATGCATCCATTTTGAAATTAGTTGCTAATGAGGAAAGATTCAGGTGACTAAGGAGTAAGGATTAAATTGAGGCTAAGAAATAAGGATTACAGTGGAACTAAGGATTAAGGATGCCCCCACCTTACTCGAGGATGTGACTCAAGTCACAACTCTTGGGAGCATTGTCTGACTCCAATTTATAGGACCACTTTGGAAAAGCTCTCTCTTTAGAAGCTGACTCTATTATGTCTAACCTCCAGTTCGTGGGACTTTCAACCCATCACCTGATCTATTTCACCAACTCCTGAAGCTTGTGCAACAATAGTCTGTTGTCTGACCTGTCAAGTTGAGTTCTTCAGCTCCTAATACTGCAAAGATGATAAAATTCCTCCAGACTGATTTCTGAACTACAGATTTAGGACTTGTCAACCTCCACAATTGTGTGAGGCATTTCTTTTGACAGTTGTGTGTTTTGTAGGAATTTCCATTGTGTTGCAGATTCCTGGGACTTATGGGAGGGTCATGGAGTGGTATAACATATTAGAAAAGTTGGACAGTTGGGGTATCTTCAACCTGAAACTCATAGAGACCAGTCTCTTACTGATCTTTCTAAGTGAAATTATATATGCATAATGAAATGTGAATAGACCTGGAGTTAGAAAACCAAAAGGGAAGAAAACACTTGACATTCCACAAGATAAAGGAACTGAAGACAAGATTCAAGTCTTGAGTATAATATTGAAGAATTCTGTAGGCAAAATATTGAATGATACATGAAGCATCAACAGAAGATGGAAGAAATAAACATAAATACTATACATAATAGGAGCTCTGATAGCATAGTGGTTACAAGTTGGGCTGCTAATTTCACAGTCAGCAGTTCAAAGCTACTAGTGGTTTTGTGGGAGGAAGATGAAGCTTTCTGTTCCTGTAAAGATATATAGTCTTAGAAACCCTAGACAGGGTCACTATGAGTTGGAACTGACTCCAGGGCACATAATCACTACCACTACCACTGTACCAAAAATAATTGGTAGATGTTTAACAGTTTCATAAGGCAGCATATGATCAAGAATCAATGGTACTGGAATGACTTCCGGATTCGGTGGGGAGGTGGGGGTAAGCAGAGACAGATACTGAAAACTCCTTTGCTGAAGCCAAAAACAAGCAGAGAAATAGCAGTCTGCAGAACAGATGCGGAGCTTTGCATCTTGTTTAAGTTTCTGGGCGCCAGTTTCCCATGGCCACCTGTGGGGAAATCTGCCTGTGGAAACAAAAATACGGTGATTGTTGATTTCTGAATCAATTCAGTGGCAACAGTGGCCAGCAGCCAGAGGGAGGAGGGCAGGGCCACAGCCAATCAGAGGCAGTGAACCATCACTAGAAGCTACAGAGCTGCACATCTAGAGGGAGAGGTGTGACCGATTTTTCATCTTACACTTTTCATGTATCTTTCCTCTTTACTCTGATCACGCCCTCACTGCCTAGCTCAGATGTCTTCAGGTGGGTGGGAGAACACCCCCAAAAGGGTGCAGCATTGCACCAACAGTTTCCCAATGGAACAGAGAAGATACCCACAGGCTGCTTCTTATGATGTTTGACTCTGGGACCCAGCCCCAAAGTTGACCTGGGTGGAACCCTTTATCCCTGCCTGCACAGAACAGGCCAGGGGACAGTCAAT
>NW_006408617.1:3595807-3604092 GCF_000296735.1 Chrysochloris asiatica
AACACCCATACTTGAAGATAGTACCCATTTGACTTGGCATCAATGGCTGGGTGATCAAAACATGACTAGAGAAAGAAAGAAAAGGGAAAAAAAAAAAAGGATAGCCTGCTACAAATGGATGAGCTTGACCTATGTTTGTGGATGCAGTATGACAAAGTAGCAGACAAATCTCTACAGTGAGGATCACTCCCACCCCCTTGGTACACAGGATCGACAGGGATGGGGAACTTAAACATTGTCTACTCAAATGGGGTGACTACAAAGGTAAGACGTGACTGGCTTACAAGCTTTCAATAGAGAACCTAGCTCCAGAGAGTACAGGGAAATGTAGAATCTCCACTGAATTGTTTCAAACCTGTATGGATGGGGTTGATAAAAGGTGAGGGGGAAAGGACTCCTGTGGTTCAATAGGGAATGATTGCTATTAAGTCTGACAGTGAGTATTGGAAAGGTAAATGTAAATGTTTAGTAACAAAAGGAGGGCAGTGGCTGACTTTGCAGTCCAGAAATGGAGATCCCTGGAACCATCAAGGGAGAAAAGTGAAGTGCGAGACCCTGTCCGGGGAGGTAATGACAGTAAAGATGGAGGCAAAGAAGATGATGTGGACAGAATGAGTGGCTGGGGACTCTGGACTCAGGAGGGAAAGGGGCTGTGTGCTGGAGGCCAGGGGGCAGATGTGTGGTGTGTATCCTTTGGTTGTTTGATGATGCATGCAGGATATTGTGATCATTGCAATGAAACAAAATATGATAGGATGAATGCAAAGATAATGTTCACCCATGTAAACTAACACATAATTCACAATAAAAACTTTAAAAAAAAAGAATCAATGGTACTGAAGGAAGAACTCTAAGCTAAACTGAAGGCATAGGCACAAATCAAGTCTAAATGAATTGACTGAATTCAAATTGATGTTTCAATAAATGGATACAACCTTGGAAACACTCACTCATTTATGCCAAGGTATTTGGAAGACAGCAATCTGGCCAACAAACTGTAAAGAGATTCATTCTAAACAAACACTATCCAACATAAAAAGGAAATTATCAAACAATATCGTTAATAGTATATTATTTTTACAATTAAGACAATTCAAAACAGTTGCAGCAAGGAATTGCCAGAAATTCAATCTACATTCAGAAGAGGATATGGGATGAGGGATAACATTACTGATGTTAGAAAAATCTTGGGTTAAAGAAAAGAATACAGAAAGATGTGTGCAATGTCATCTAATATGCAAAGACATTTGACTGTGTGGATCATAATAAATTATGGATAACATTGCAAATAATGGGAATTTCAGAAAACTTGAAAGTGTTCATGTGTATGCATAGACGAAGAAGCATTCATTTGAACAGAACAACGGTATTCTGTATGGTTTTAAATTAGAAAAGATGTGTATCATTATTGTGTTAAAAGGCTGAAGTGTGCCTGACCTAAACCATGGTATGTTCAATTGCCTTATATGTGAAATTTGGACAACAATAAGGAAAACTGTAGAAGAACTAATGCATTTGAATTATGATATAGTCAAAGAATATTGAATATATAATGGACTACCAGAAGAACAAATACATCTGTCTTGAAAGATGTACAGCAAGAATGTTTCTTACAAGGAAGGCTGTCAAGACTTCATCTTTCATACTTTGCACATGCTGGCAGGAGGTTACCCTCCCTGGAGAAGGACATCATGTTTGGTAAATGGCATGTCAGAGAAAAAGAGGAAGACTCCTAAAGGAATGGATTGGCACTGTGGAAGCAACTGTGGGCTCGAACATAACAATTGTGAGTATGGCGTAGGATTGGGCAGTGGTTTGTTCTGTTGTGCATAGGGTCATTGTGAGCTGGAACTGACTCAACAGCACTTGATAGCAACAATAGTCCTTTCACCATATTTATTCAATTGTATGATGAGCAAATAACCTGAGAAGATGGACTATATGAAGAAGATGTGGCTTTAAGATTAGAAGACTCACTAATGATACAATTTTACTTGTTAAATGTGAAGATGACTTGAAGCACATATTGATGATTATCAAGTTGCTGCAAAATAATTATTTAAATCTTTAAAGTATTAACAAGCAAGGATGTCACTTTGAGGACAAAGGTACATCTGACCCAAGTCATAATATTTTCAATCATCCCACATATATGTGAAAGCTGGCTAATGAATAAGAAAGGCTGAAGAATTCCTGCCTTTGAATAATGGTGTTGGCAAAGAATCATAAGTACACCAATGACTTCCAGGAGACTGAACAAATCTGTCTGGGAAGATATATATATAGTAAGAATGCTCCCCAGAAATGAGCACTTTGGACATGTTATCAGGAGGGAGCAGGCCCTGGAGGAGGACATCATGCTTGATAAAGTAGAGGCTCAGCAAAAGAAGAGTAGGAACTTCATTGTGAATTGACACAATGGCTCCAATGTAGCAATGGTTATGTGGATGGCTCAGGACCAGGCAGTGTTTGATTTTTTGTACATAGGATCGCTAATAGTTGGAACTAATTCAACTGCACCTAACAATATTGATGTTTCTTATATCTTTAAGTGTCATTTTCCAACAATATTTTACCAGAACTCCTTTATTATAACCAACAATCTATTATAGGTTCACCAAATAATGTAAATAATACCTTTGTTAAATAGTCATAATTGAACTTTATATTACTTTGTTTGATCTTTTAAAAAAACTTTTAAATTTTAAAATAATTTTAGAAATACAAAGCTATTGTATAATAATAGAAAGAGCTCCATATACTTTGCCTAGCTTATGTTAACAATTTCTGTAACCATGGCACATTTATGAAAACTAGAAATTACCATTGGTACAATACAGTTAACTCATCTATAAACTTTATTCAAATTTCACTAGATTTTTCACTATGTCCTTATGCTGTTTCAGGATGTCCGTTGCATTTAGTTGTCATGTTTTTAAAAAATATTCTTTATTTTTTGAAAATATCTAAGTTTTTCCTTGTTTTAAATACCTAGTCAATTTTTAAGATTTTGGTCTGGTAATTTTTACAAAATTCCTCAATTTGTATTTTGTCTGGTATTTTCTCATGACTTCACTAAAATTATGGATTTTAGGGAAGAATATCATAGAATAAAGCAAGTTTATTGTTATATATATCAATGGGCACATGCTATCAATATGATTTGTTACTGGTGTTGTCAACTCGATCATTAGGCTACAGTGATGTCTGCCAACTTTTTTTGTTTTGTTTTTTTCCATACGTTGTAAATTTACTGTCTTTCCCTTTCCATATTTTGATCATTAGAAGTGAGTTACTAAGTCTAGTGCATAAGGAAGGATATGGGAGTTAAGTTAACCTTCTGGAGGGAGGAGTATATACAAGTTTATAAATATATGCTAAAATCACCACAGTATTTAGTAAATATTTGTGGAAATACTTTGTGGCTATGCAAAATTTCTCCTTAAAATTTTGCCCACTACTTTAGCATTCATCCATAAATCTTTACTATAGCAATTACAACTGTAATAATGATTTTTTTCCCTCTTATTTCTTCTATATTTGGAATTTGGAATTTTTCCTTCTGGTATAGATAATTTGTCTCTTCTCCATTTATTTATTAATTTAATAATTTCTTTGTAGCTATATGGATTCCTGAATATTTCTTTTATATTTTGGTTTATCAGTGGTTATATTGATTCTAATACAATACTATCGCTATTTATTTTATTGCTCAAATTATTCCAGCTTTGACCATTGGGAACTCTTTCAAATTGGCTTTTGTTTGAGTCCTTTTGTAGGATAAGCATATACTGATAGATACAAGGTCAGTGGTTCGAGCCCACCAGCTGCTCCTCAGAAACCCTATAAAGTGTTGATATGAATGGGAACTGAGTCAAAAATCTGTAACAATAATAACAACATCAGTTTAAGCATATCCTATATTATACATCACTGTTTTCTTTATTGAGTTTTTTAAAATATAATATACATTCACATGGTATAACAATATTTAAAAACCAAGTATACATAATAAATTTACTTACTCATTTCAACTTTGTATACTTTTAGCTTTGCCTCTTACCTGATTGTACTGGCTAATGTAAAAATGGTCTGAGAGAAGTGTCTCACCCCCTCTGGCTTCACCAGGGGAAGTGAGAATCAGATTTATCATCTCAAGCCTGAGTCCCATTGGGCACATGTCTGCCCCTTCTTTTCTGTTTACTAATTCTGACAACAACTATAATAATTTGGGGGTTATGTCAACTTGACTAGCCCAGGATTTCTAGATGTTTGACATTTGAGATGTGCTTATTACCATGGTGATAAAACTTAATATAGGCATAGTTAATTATGATGAGTGGCCATGAGCAGCCAATCAATTGAAGGGATGATTTCTTGTGGGTGTGGCCTGGACACATAGGAAATGTAATGGACACATGGGAAAGGTTATCGCTCCCTCTCTTTCACTGAGGCCCTGGACTATGCAATTAAAAGCCAGTTCTTTGAAAATAAATGTGTGTGTGTGCGTGTGTGTGTGTGTGAGTGTGTGTATACATACGAGGATGAGTAAAAAATTACCCTCACTCAGTTATGTTAAAATGTCCATCCATGTCCACAGTTGATGACAACATTAAATGTCCATTTGAAATGATTCTGTTGAATAGATGAGTGACAGTAGATTATGTGGCAAATCATTTGTAAATCAGCCATGGCTCTGCCTATGACATAACCATGACAAAGTTGGGTTCTGAAAAATTTGTGCAAAATGGGTATCAAAACTCATGGAAGAGCATAAAAAGAAGCATTAAGACATCTGCAAACAAAATGTAAATAGATAGCCAAAGAAAGGTAAAAGTGTCTTTTAAAAAAAATTGCTACTGTTCTCAAGACAGGTATCAATCACTACAACCCAGAGAGTAAATAGCAGAGTATGGAATGGAAACATCCTCGAACACTGACCAAGATAAAGTTCAAAAGTCAACCATCAGCTGGAAAATTGATCCTTATAGTTTTCTGGGATTCTCAATATTGGAACACTGTCAGGAAAAAAGGTTCAATAGCCAATAGTGCTCATTACAGTAAGATGCTTACTGAAAATCTTAAGCCTAAATTTTGGATTAAATGCAGAGAACTACTATCCAAGGAAGGGCATTGTGATCTTGCAGCACAATGAAGGTCCTCACACCGCTGCTCACACTGTTGACACTCTGCAAAAACTTTGTTTTGAGGTGTTAAAGCATCACCCCTACAGTCCTGATATTGCTCCATCTGATTTTTACCTGTTTGTTCCCCCGAAAACAACCCTTCCAGGATGAAGATTCACCTCTGATAAAGAAGTGAAGACAGTGGTGCATTCATAGTTCGCAGCTCAGCCTAAACCATTTTTTTAATAAGGGAATATGAAAGCTTGTTGACAGACAGCCAAAGTGTATTGAGAAGCAAGGAGATTATGTCAAAAAATGATGTATTTCTCTTTTCTAAAATTTGATTAAAATACTTTCTACAGCTAGAGTGTGGATAATTTTTAACTTACCCTCATATGTTTCACTGGCTTTACTTCTCAGGAAAACCCATTCTAAGACATGTTGTTCAAAGAGAGTGGGGGGTCTAAAGAAACAAAATCAAAAGCATGAGTTTTCTAATTTGATACTCAAGTCTGACTAAACTGTAGGTTTATGAGCAAGACTGAAAAGCCATTTGAATTGCAAGCTTGGCGGTACATGCTCACCAGCTGCTCCTCGGAAACCCTATACAGGGTCACTATAGGTGGGAACCAACTCAATAGCACTTAACAACAACAACAATATAGATTGGAGGCATATGTGGCCTCCACTTCATAGGAATTAGCCTTAGGCTGCTTTTGAATTTGCTCCTATTTTCCACAAGTGGAGTCAGAGGAAGTCAGACATGGTCTACACTTGGTTTAAGCAGTTAGTCTCAGGAGAAGGGATTCATTTCAAAGGTTCCAACCTCATGAAAGCATGTTGTTGTTGTTGTTAGGTGCCATCGAGTTGGTACTGACCCATAGCGACCTTATGCACAGCAGAACGAAACATTGCCTGATCCTGGGCCAACCTCACTACTGTTGCCATGCTTGAGTCCATCGATGTTGCCACTTGGCCAATCCATCTCGCTGGGGGTCTTCCTCTTTTTCTCTGACCCTTCACCTTACAAAACATGATATCCTTCTCCAGCGACTAGTTCCTCCTGACAATATGTCCAAAGTATGAGAGACGAAGTTTGGCCATCTTGGCCTCTAAGGAGCACTCTGGCTGTACTTTATCCAAAATGGATCTATTGGTTCTTTGGCAGCCCATGGCATTTTCAGTATTCTCCTCCAACACTATAACTCAAAGGCATTCTTCTACAGGTAGTGGTTATGAATCGTGCTGCAAACTGCAAGGTCAGCAGCTTGAAACTACCAGCTATTTCACAGGAGAAAGATGTGGTTTTCTGTTCCCGTAAAGATTTACAACCTCGGATACCCTGTACAGGGTTGCTATGAGTCGGAACCAACTCCACGGCACATAACCACCAACATCACCAATGACTAAAAAGAATGTAAGGGATAAAATACTTAAGTGGAGGGGAGAGTGGCAGTTCCTGGAGTTGCCTGGAGCCAAAGACGCACTGGTTAAGCTAGATGTTTGATAGGGGGGCCAGAGAATACTGGGATCTACCCTGCCAGAGGCCCAAGGCCATATGCTTATGAATGGAGTTAGTCCAATGGGGTTAGTCCTGGACAGAACTTGAGTGTTTTCAAAAGGTTTATGTGTTTGGCTGCCTTATAGATATTGATTTCTCCTGCCTATTATTACATAATGAAGGTGTTCTGGTAGCGTAGTTAAAAATAGGACTGCCAACCTCAAGGTCGGCAGTTTGAAACTACCAGCTGTTCCGCAGGAGAAAGTTGAGGCTTTCTGCTCCTGTAAAGATTTGTTGTTGTTGTCAGGTGCCATCAAGTCGGAACCGACTCATAGCGACTCCATGCACAGCAGAACGAAACAATGTCCGATCCTGGGCCAACCTCACTACCGCTGCCACACTTGACGCCATCAATGATGCCACCTGGCTGATCCATCTCGTTGGAGGTCTTCCTCTTTTTCTCTGACCCTCCACCTTACCCAACATGACATCCTTCTCCAGCGACTGTTCTCTCCGGACAATGTGTCCAAAGTAGGAGAGACGAAGCTTAGCCATCTTGGTCTCCAAGGAGCACTCTGGTTGTACTTCTTCCAAAACAGATCTATTGGTTCTTTTGACAGTCCATGGCACTTTCAATATTCTCCTCCAACACCACAACTCAAATGCATCAATTCTTCTACGATCTTCCTTATTCACTGTCCAGCTTTCGCATCCCTATGAGGTTATTGAAAATACCATGACTTGGGTCAGGAGTACCTTAGTCCTCAAGCTGACATCTCTGCACTTCAGTACTTTAAAAAGTTCCTGTGCAGCAGATTTGCCCAATGCAATACGTCGTCTGATCTTTTGACCGCTGCTTCCACGAGTGTTGACAGTTGATCCAAGAAGAATGAAGTCCTTGACAACTTCAATCTTTTCTCCATTGATAAGAATGCTGTTTATTGGTCCAGTTGTGAGGATTTTTGTTTTCTTAACATTGAGATGTAATCCATATCAAAGGCTGTGCTCTGTGACCTTCGTAAGTATATGTTTCAAGTCCTCTTGAAGATTTACAGCCTCCAAATCCTTGTGCAGGGTAACTATGAGTTGGAACCAACTCCATGGTACTTAACAACAACAGTTAAATATAATAGACACACATGTGTGATACAAATGAATATTGGGTGTGAGATTATAGAGAGCCTGTTAGCAAGCCTTCATCCTATACGTTTGCTAAAAGGGAAGCAAGAATTTGTCCAGAAAAACATAGGTTTTTTGCTTTAAGCATTTGCAGAGTATGGGTCCTTAGGTGAAATCCTGAGCCCCTCCCAAAACCTTCAATGTTGGAAAGTTTGCATTTGAAAAGACATGCAGACCCAACCCAGAACTGCTGGGAGAAAAGGAGAGTTATGACTGAAAGAATGGTGGTGGTGGTTTTGGAAGTGTGCTGTGCAGTCAGTTCTGACTCACAGTGACCCTGTATAGGATTTTCCTAGGCTATAAAAAGAAAAAATGCAGACTCGTTGGTTTTTTGAGATTCAAGCAAGCTGTTTGTTTTGGAGGCATCAAGGCAAGAAAAATCAGCCTGTCAGAGAAAACCCCCTTCTAAGACAGAATGTTAGCGTAGTGGTTACGAATCGGGCTGCGAACCTTAAGGTCAGCGGTTCGAAACTACCAGC
>NW_006408617.1:3604627-3609781 GCF_000296735.1 Chrysochloris asiatica
GCGGGAGAAAGATGAGGCTTTCTACTCCCGTAAGGATTTACACCCTCGGAAACCCTCTACAGGGTCGCTATGGGTCGGAACTGACTAGAAAGCACTTAACAACAACAACAATGTGTGAACTTGAAAAGTTGCTGCTGGTACCTATTTGACCTAATTTGGTTGGCTAGGGCTGAGTTGTGACCAGAACCTAACAAGATGAACATAAAGATGTTTGATACTGTTAGCAAATGTCAATTGCTACAAGTTTATGAACTGGACTTTTGCTTATGGATGTAGTAGCTAAAAATGCCACCCAGAATGGAAATTTCATCAGCTCAAGGAACATGCTTGTCTCCTTATGTACCGGGATAATACAGATTGGCAATTTAGACATTGGCTATCAAAAATGGGGTGTGACTATAAAGACATAAAGTGGCTGGCTTACAAGTTTTCATGGTTGTGTTTAATTTCAGAATGAAAGGGATACAGTAAAATTGCCACTGAATAGTTTTCCTCTTTTCCAGATGGGTCTGGAGAAGGGGGTGGGGGATAATGCTGATAAGATTTTATGATTTCAATTATCAGCAATTGTTAGTAGGATTGATTATAATGGCCAAAACTATAATTGTAGATGTGTGACTAAAAAAGGGTAGTAATTATCTTTCAGGAATAGACAATCCCAGGACAATTATTAAAGGCAACCATAATCACTCATGGAAAAAGCAATCAAGAAATCAAACGACACATTGCATTAGGCAAATCTATTGCTCAAGACTTTTTAAATTGTTGGAGAACAAAATGTCAGGTTGGGGACTAAGGTGTGTCTTATACAAGCCATGGTAGTTTCAGTAATTTTATACGCATGTGAAATTTGGACAATGAATAAGGAAGACTATAGAAAAATTGACACCACAATGTCTCCAAAGCAATAGACAATCTCGTTTTATATATTAAAAAACAACAAAAATAAATCCCACAAGACAGAGTCATTAAAACAAATGACAGAGAGGTTTGAGGAAAAAGGGGTACTTTTCCTGGAACTACCTGAAAAGAATTCAGGAGAATGATATTTAGGAACCTCCAAACTATTGAAAGAAAGTTCCAGTAAAACAAGGAAGAATTCAGGAAAGTGTTACAGGAGCAATCAAGCAAAATAGATATATAGCTGTAGACAATACAGAACCTGCAAACAGAAATTTTGATGATTAATGCTAAGATATCAGAAATGGATAATACACTGAAAGGACAAAGGAGTAGATTTGAATCAATGGAAGCAAGAATGACTGAAGTGCAAGATAAACATCTCAATACTAGTAAGCTAGGAGAATTACCAGAAAAAGGAGTGAAAACGCCAAAGAAAGCCTAAGATTCATGTGGGAAAACATGAAGAGGAATAACCTACGGGTAACTGTAATTTCAGAACAGGAAGAGACGAAGAAAACCATAGAAATATAGTAAAAGAGCTGGTGGAAGAAAATTTCCCTAAAATCATGAAATTTGAGATGATAAGCATTCCAGAAGCTGAAAGAACCCAGGCAGTTAGACTCCAAAATAAATTCACCAAGACATATCATAATCAAACCCTCCAAATTTGAAGACAAGGAAAGAATACTGATAGTAGCTCAGGAAAAATGAAATGTTACCTACAATGGAAACTCATTAAGATTAAGTTCTGATTTCTCAGCAGAAACCATGCAGGCAAGAAGGCAATGGGGAGACATATACAACAATCTGAAAGAAAATTCTGCCAAACAAGAATCATATATATAGCAAAGCTGCTTCTCAAATATTATGGTGAAATTAGAACATTACCAGTTAAACAGAAATTGAAGGACTTTGTAAAAGCTAAGTCAATGTTCCAAAATATTCTAAGGGAAGATTTTGTACTGAGAACCAACAAGAGCAGACAATAATCAGAGATTCACATGCATGGCGACATCACCCGGAATTCAGTCCATATATGGAAGTATCCAGAGTAGCACAAAATTGCAAGACTGCAAATAGGGAATCTGAGATGTTAGCCTATGAACAGGAAAAATACAAAGCAAAGAGAAAGAAAAATATAGTTCCCAGAGATCCAGGTAATGAGAAGGCCAGGTAACTTACTTTAAAGATAAACAGATTGTTTTAAAATGGGGAAGAAATAAATAAAGTACAGGGTAACCTCAGAGAAACTTAATACACATTCACATCTAATTAATAAAAGGAAAATCCATGAAGATTTTGGAAGCAATAAAACTATGAAGATATTGACATGAAAAAGCACACACAAAAAATGAGCTTAGCACAGGAAAGCATGTAGAACGAAGAAACCAACAGTAGCACATACACACACAAAAACCACACAGAAAACTGACTGCAATAAATCCATACCTGTCAATAATTACACTGTATGTCAATGGATTAAATGTGTCAATCAAGAGAGAGAGAGTAGTAGGATGGATAAGAAAACTGAATCCTTCAATATGCTGTGTACAAGAGAGACAGCTTACACACACAGACCAAAGTAAATTAAAAGTTAAAGGATGTAAAAAATATATATCAATCTAATTGCAATGAAAAATGAGGAGGAGTGGCAATATTAATCTCTGACAAAATAATTTTTAAGGTACAACCCAAAATAAGAGATAAAGAAAGACATTATTCAATGAAAGATCCTCAAAACACATGAATCAAACTCTAAAATAATTGAAAAAAGAAATAGACAAATCTACAATAATAGTAGTGTATTTTAACATACCACTTTCAAAAAAGAACAGAACAAAAAGAAAGAAAGTCACCAAAGACACAGAGGAACTAAATAATACAATGAATCAAATTGACCTCATAGATTTGTACAGAGCATTCAACCCAACAATAGCACAATACACATTCTTTTTCAGTGCACAAGAAACATTCTCCAGAATAGACCATGTATTAGGCCACAAAGTAATTCTCAATAAATTTTAAAACACTAGAAAGCATCTTCTCAGACCAAAATGCTATAAAATTAGAAATCAGCAATGGGAAGACCAAGAAAATAAAATCAAATACATGGAAACTAAATAATACCCTGCTTAAAAACTACTGGGTAATAGGAAAAAAAAAAAAAAAAAAGGTGCTAGAAACAAATGAGAATAAAAACACAGCATAACAAAACCTTTGAGAAACAGCAAAAGAAGTGATGAGTGGGCAATTTATAGCAATAAATGCACACATCCTAAAGGAAGAAAGAATCAAAATCAACATATTAACATAACATCTCCAAGGATTAGAAAAAGACCAGAAAAGTAAACCTACAACCACCAAAAGAAAAGAAACATAAAGACTGGATCAAAAACAAATGAATCAAAAAACAATAAAAAGAAGCAACGAGACATGAAGCTGGTTATTTCAAAGGATTAATAAAATCGAGAAACCATTGGTAAAACAAACAAAAGCAAACAGGGAGGAGACACAAATAGCACACATATGAAACCATATGGGTGATGTCACAATAGAAACAATGGAAATAAGCATAATAGGAAAATAGTATGAAAACTTGAGTTTCAGCAAATTTGAAAATCTAGAGAAAATGGATATATTTTTAGAAAAACGTGCTCTACTTAAATTAACAGTGAAGTAGAAAACTTGAACAGCTCTATAAAAGAAGAAATTGATCATGTCATTTGAAAAAACTCCGCCTCCCCACACTCCGCCAAAAAATAGAAAGTTCAGGCCCAGATGGCTTTATTGATGAATTTTACCAAATATTCATAGAAAAGCTGATACCAATTTTACTCAAACTATTCCAGAATATAGAAAAGGATGGAAATTTTCCAAATACATTTTACAAAGCGAGAATATCCCTCATACCAAAACCAGGCAAGAACATCACTAAAAGAGACAATTATAGATCAAAATCCCTCATGAATATTAGTCAACAGCATATAAAAAACAACAACAACAACAATAAAAAATCATGACCAAGTGGGCTTCATTCCAGGGATTCAAGGATTATTCAATATTAGAAAAACAATCAGCATAATTCAGCATATAAATTAAAAAAGGAAAAGAAAGAATCACATGATTGTATTGATTGATGCAAAAAGGGTATTTAACAAAATCCAACTTTCATTCCTGGTAAACACTAAATAAAGTAGGATTGAAAGGAAATTCTTCAACACAATTAAGAGTATACATACAAATCCAACAAGAACTACTCTCAATGGAGAGACACTGAAAACATTCCCTTTTTGAACAGGAATTAGACAAGGATACTCATTATCACCATTCCTATTTAACACTGTGTTGGAAGTCTCAGACATAGCTATAGGGAAAAATAAGGATATTAAAGGCAACACAATTGGCAAAGAAGAAGTAAAATTCTCTATTTGCAGGTGGTCTGATGTTATATATAGAAAATCCTAGAGTCAGCAAGAAAATAATTGGAACTCATTGAAAGATTCAGCTAAGTGGCAGTGTATAAGATCAATATACAAAAATCAGTTGGATTCCTCTATACTAATAAAGACAGCTCTAAAAGGAAATTAAGAAAAAAAATACCATTTACAATAGCCACCCAAATGATGAAATACTTAGGAATAAATCTAACTAGAGAAACAAAAGACTTATACAAAGAAAATTATGAAACACTACTAGAAGAAATATAAAGAGATTTAAGAAAATGAAAGAATATACTATATTCCTGGATAGGAAAACTGGCAAAAATGTCAATACTATCCAAAGTAATCTATAGATATAACACAATCTCAACTCAGATTCCAACATCATTCTTGAAAGAGATGCAATAAATGATCACAAACTTTATATGAACAGAAAAGAGAACTCAGATGAGTAAAGCACTGCTTGAGAAGAAAACAAAGCTCGAAGCCTATCACTGCATGGTTTCAAAAATTACTACACAGCCAGAGTGGTATAAACAGTCTGGTGCTGGTGCAATGAAAGATACATAGATCAATGGAACAGTACCGAAAACCCAGAAATAAATCCATCCACATGTCAACTGCTCTTTGAGAAAGAGCGAAAACACAATAAATGGAGAAGAGATAGTCTCTTCACCAAATGGTGCTGGTAAAACTGGAAATCTATTTGCAGAATGAAACAAAACACGTACCTTACACCATAAAAAAAAAAAAAAAAAAAAAAAAAAAAAATGACTTTAAAGAAAAACCAAGGCCAATCTTAGGGCTCTAA
>NW_006408617.1:3609881-3616059 GCF_000296735.1 Chrysochloris asiatica
AAAACACAATAAATGGAGAAGAGATAGTCTCTTCAGCAAATTGTGCTGGTAAAACTGGAACTCATTTTGCAGTATGAAACCTATCACATACTTTACAACAAAAAAAAAAAAAAAATGGATTAATGACTTTAAAGAAAAACCAAGGCCAATCTTAGGGCTCTAATACATGGCATACATAAACTATCAAACTTTACAGAAAATGAACAAAAGTAGAAGACTAAAGAGATGACTGGAACTTCCTATAAATTAGAAACTTACGTGCATCAAAAGAGTTCTCCAAAAGAGTAAAAGGGAGGTCACAGTCTGGGAAAAAGTTTTTGTAATGACATACCAGATAAGGGTTCTCCGGTATTAAAAAAACAAAAAACAAAACTACAGCACCTCTACAAGAAAAAGACCAACAACCTAATTAAGAAATGGGCACAGACATGAACAAGTAAGAAATCCTGGCAGCCAACAAATATATGAAGAAATGTTCACAGTCATTAGCCATTGGTAACGTGCCGTGGAGTCAGTTCTGACTCATAGAGAACCTGTGTAGGGTTTCTGAGACTGTAAATCTTTACAGGAGCAGAAAACCTTATCTTTCTCCTATGGAACAGCTGGTAGTTTCAAACTGCTGACCCTGAGGTTAGCAGCCCGATTCGTAACCACTATACCAGAGATCATTAGGAAGACGCAAATGAAAACAACAATGAAATTGTATCTCACACTAATATTAAAATCAAAGTTAAAAAACAAAACAAAACAGGAAACAAGAAATGTTGGCAAGTGGTTGGAGAAACTGGGACTGTAAAATCGTTCAACCACTGTGGAAAATGGTATGGCGATTCATTATAAAATTGGAACTAGAAATAACTTATGATCCAGCGATTCCTCTCCTGGTATATATCCTCCAGAAATACAATCCAAGACAAGAATAGATATATGCACACAAATGTTCAATGCGGGACTGCTCACAATAGCAAGAACATAGAGACATCCAAAATGTCCATCAATAGAAGAATGGTAAATATATACAATGGAATACTTGAAACATTGAACAACATTGAAGAATAACAATGACTGTGAAACACCTCATAACTTGAATGAAGCTGAAGGACATTATGCTGAATCAAATTAGCCAATTACAAAAGATCAAATAATGTGTGATACTATTATTGAAAGAGCTTAAGAAAAGTTTTCCAGACTAAAAGAAACATTCTTTGATGGTTACTGGAAGTGGGAGGGAGGGAAGACTAATTCACAGTCTAGACACATTAGCTTTTGTGACTGGGAGGGCAATATACAAGAAGAGGGAGGTTGACAGCAGAATAATGAAGATAGTTGAAGATACAGGGAGGTATGCATGTGCTAAAGGGGATAGACGTAAATAGTGACATGTACACAACCCTTAGAAGAGTGTTCTAAGCATAGATACATGGACTGAGACAGGATTAAGTGGTATGGGAGGAAAAGTGAAACATATATATTTTTATATCCCACAGATATACAAGAGTTTGAAAGAGAAAAATGAAACATTCTTTGATGGATTGCAGGGGTGGGAGGGAAATATACAAGAAAGGGAGGGGCAATATACAATAGAGGGAGACTGACAGAAATATGATGAAGACAGGTGAAGACACAGGGGGCTATGCAAGGGCTAAAGGTGATAGATATAAATAATGATATATATATAACCTTGGAACAACAATGTCTGTGGTAGATACACAGACAAGGACAGATACATGTTGAATGATTCTGGCAAGAAGAGTACAATGTGTGTGAATGTGCACATATGTGTGTGTATATATATATATGTTTATGTATGTATGTATACATCTATATGCCCCACAGATAGACAAGAGTGTGAAAGAGGATATTGGTGCATTAGTATTTACCTTTCCTGCAAACACCACTGTGACTGTAGTGGCATATATAGTAGGCAAAATAATGAAAATGATGTCTTATCAACCATCTTAAGGCTTATGAGTAGCTGAGCCTGGGGACTCAGGGCCGTAGGTTCAGGGGACACCAAAAGTCAATTGGCACAGTGCAGATAATGTTCTTTATCCTACTTTGGTGAGTAGCATCTGGGATATTAAAAGTTCATGAGTGGCCATCTAATGTGTAGCTATTGGTCTCTCCATGTGTGGAAGAAAGAAGATTGAAGATGCTTGGAATCAACTTGTCCAATGGACTAATGGAACATGTAAACATCAGTTTCCAGGATGCTGATACCAGAAGAACTAGCTACCCAGCTATCACTACCAACTGCCCTGAACGGGATCACATAAAGATATCCTGGATAGAGTGGCAGAATGTGTGGAACAAAACTCGAAAATTATTTTTTTAAAAAATAAAGTGAGGTTTATTGGGCAGAAAGAGACTGGAGGAACCTGAGACTGTGGCTGTTGATCACCCTCCAGGTCTGGAAAGGAGCACACCCTGTTTCAGCCAAGCAATAGATAGGTATATAGGGAAACAACTTTCAGCCAAGCAGCAATAGATAGGTACATAAGAGGAACAACACTAGCAAGCTATGCTCTCTATGAATGATGGAATTGGTCAATCATTCAAAATCTAAGGTGCAATGGGTGCCTAAGGACAATGGTGAGAAGGGGTGGGAAGGTGGGTGGAAGGGAAATAGGAGCCACAAGGAGGCAGCAGATGATTATTGTTCCACAGAGGAGATTGCAATCATTGAGATGAAACAAAGTGTATTATTTGTTGAATGTAAAACTAATAATCTTGTCTGAAACCTTCACTCAATTTATAATGAAAAGAAAAAAAGAGGTTATATACTCTCAGTAGCACTGAGCTGACTTCAAAGAAAGCTACTTTACCAAAAACTGACTTTGTTGTTAAGTGCCATTATGTTGGTTCCAATTCATTGCGACCATATATAGGGTTTCCCGTGAGTGGCTGGTGAGCTTGAACCTTCAACCTTACAGTCCAGCACATTCACCCACAGTGTCACACCACATAGGTTTTCTCAGAACCTACCTGGCTAGAGTCCTGGTGTGGCATTGTGGGTTAATGTGCCAGACTGCAAATCCATTTGAACTGCAAGATTAGTGTTTCAAGCTCACTAGCTGCTCCTTGGAAACCCTATACAGGGTTTCTATGTGTAAGAACAGATTCATCGGCATTTAACAACAACAACTGACTAAAGATGTCCTAGTAAGGCACTGTAGGATAAGTACTGTACCACAAGGGGCGAACCAACTCTATGGCACTTAACAACAACAACAAAACAGACTAAGAAAAAACAAAATATCCAGCTCTACTGTAGGAAACTCTAGCTTTCCAAATGAGGGAAGAGAAATAGCAGACACTAAATCTTTTATAGTTTTTGATGTGAGAGAAGGAAGATGCTCACACCTTCTGGTGTTAGATATGGGGGAAAGGGAAGACCCAATACCAGTACACTTTAACCTTCTGAATTCATTTATGGGGTAAGGGAAAGAAACTGAGAGGTGTTTGTAAAGGTCCTACCTCAAGGATGTAGGTGTTTTATGCTGTTGAGTTGATTATAATTCATAATAACCCTGTAGGACTTAGGAGAACTGGCCCACAGGATTTCCTAGGTTGAAATCTTTATGGAGGGAGGATTGCAAAACACAGGTTAGAATTTCTAGCCCAGCCACTTTGACAGAGAAAGATGAGGTTTTCTGTTCCAGCAAAGATGTATAGCCTCAGAAACTCTATACAGGGTCACTATGACTTGGAACTGACTCAATGGCATTTAACAATAGCAACAATTTTTCTGAGAGCAGATTGCCAGATGTTTTCTTCTGCTGAGTGACTGGAGGGTTTGAACTGGTGATCTTTCAGTTACCATTTAAGTATTTAATTAATGTTCCATGAGGAATACTTCACCCCAGAGGCAGAAGCTTAATAAATTACTTGTTGTGGTTGGTATTAAGTACTATTGAATTCATTCCGACCCATAGCGACCTTGTATAGGGTTTCCAAGGAGCAGCTGGTGAGTTTGAACCACTGACCTTGCAGTTCAAATGACATATTACAGTCTGATGCATTGGCTCACAGTGCCACACCAATAAATTACTTAGACATAAGCATAAAATTATAGAATACTCCCTTCTCGTGCATCTTTCTACCAAATAAAATAAATAGAAAATTTTGCATGGAAATATAATTCAAATAATTTTAATTCTTCTTTCTCAGAACACAATGCCTAGGTTTTCAATAAAGGAAAAAATAAATCTCGAAGTTTGCTAAAAGACAAACAAACAAAAAGCCAAACACAGAACAAAACACCATCTCAAGAGAATGAACAAGATCCAGACCAGATTCAGATATAACAGAGATTTGGGAATTATCAGACTGGGTGTTTAAAATCACTATGATTAATAACTTTCAATAAGATATTTTTTCAATAAGGTATTATTAAAGTTTCTCTTGGCAAATTACTGAATGCTGCAGAAAGCATCAAAAGAAGATGGAAGGAATGCACAGAGTCACTGTACCAAAAGGAAATGGTTGAGCAACCATTTCAAGAGGTAGCAAATGATCAGGAGCCAATGATACTGAAGGAGGAAGTCCAAGGTGCATTGAAGGAATTGGCAAAGAACAAAGCACCAGGAATTGATAGAATACAAATTGAAATCTCTCAAGAAAGTAAGGCGGCACAGGAGGCACTCACTCATCTATGCCAAGAAATTTGGAAGAATATCTTACCGACTGATTGGAAAAGAGCCGTATTAAGAGGTGACCTAACAGAATGCAGAAATCATAGGACAATCTCTTTGATACCCCATGTGAGTAAAATTTTACTAAAAGTAATATAGAAACAGCTGAAAGCATACATTGACAGAGAAATTCCAGAGGTTCAAGCTGGTTTCAAAAGAGGCCGTGGATGTGAGTTCTACCAAACATTCAGAGAAGAACTGTCACCAATTCTATTCAAATTATTCCAGAACATAGAAGAGGATGGAAAACTCCCTAATATTTTTTATGAAGCAACCATAACCCTCATACCAAAACCAGGGAAGGACATCACTAAGAAGGAAAACTATAGATCAATATCCCTCATGAACATAGATGTAAAAATTATCAACAAAATCCTAGCCAACAGAATCCAACAGCACGTCAAAAAAATAATACATCATGACCAAGTAGGTTTCATAAAAGGGATGCAAGTATGGTTCAACATCAGGAAAACGATCAGTGTAATCCATCATATAAATAAGGAAAAGGAAAAAAACCACATGATCACATGGATTGATGCAGAAAAGGCATTTAACAAAATCCAACATCCATTCTCGATAAAAACACTCAACAAAGTAGGAATTGAAGGGAAATTCCTCAACATAATCAAGAGCATATATTCAAAACCAAGAGTCTACATCACACTCAATGGAGAAAAACTGAAAGCCTTTCCTCTGCGAACAGGAACCAGACAAGGATGCCCTTTATCACCGCTCCTATTCAATATTGTTCTGGAAGTTTTAGCCAGAGCTATACAGCATATAAAGAAATCTAAGGCATCCAAATTGGAAAAGAGGGAGTAAAACTCTCCTTATTTGCAGATGATATGATCCTATATATAGAAACCCCAAAGACTCAGTAAAAAACTATTAGACCTCATCGAAAGATTCAGCAAAGTGGCAGTGTATAAGATCAACATACAGAAATCAATTGGATTTCTCTAGAGCAACAGCAATAACGATGAAACGGACATTAGGAAAACAATTCCATTTACAATAGCCACGCACAGGATGAAATACCTAGGAATAAACATAACCAGAGAAACAAAGGACTTATACAAAGAAAATTACAAAACACTACTAGAGGAAACCAAAAGAGATCTACAGAAGTGGAAGAATATACCATGTTCTTGGATAGGAAGATTCAACATCGTGAAAATGTCAATACTACCCAGAGCAATTTACACATACAATGCAATTCCAATCCAGATTCCAACAACATTCTTCAACGAGATGGAAAGGACAATTACTAATTTTATATGGAAAGGAAAGAGACCCAGGATAAGCAAAGCACTGCTTAAAAGGAAGAACACGGTTGGAGGTCTCTCACTCCCCGAATTCAAACTTTACTACACAGCTACGGTGCTAAAAACAGCCTGGTACTGGTACAATGAAAGAGACATTGATCAATGGAACAGAATCAAGAATCCAGATATCAACCCAACCACCTACAGCCAAATGATCTT
>NW_006408617.1:3616563-3618871 GCF_000296735.1 Chrysochloris asiatica
AAAAAAGTTGAGGACAATAAATGCTGGCGGGGATCTGGAGAGACTGGGACACTCCTGCATTGCTGGTGGGACTACAAAATGGTCCAACCTCTCTGGAAAGCTATATGGCGCTTCTTCAGAAGGTTGAAAATAGAAATACCATTTGATCCAGCAATACCTCTACTTAGTATTTACCCACAAGACAAACGAACCACAACACGGGAAGATATATGCACACCAATGTTCATAGCTGCACTCTTTACAATAGCAAAAAGATGGAGGCAGCCAAAATGCCCATCGATTGAAGAATGAATAAATAAGCTGTGGTACATACACATAATGGTGTACTATGCTACCTTGAAAATTAACAAGGAAGCTGTATGCCACTTCCTAACGTGGATGAACCTTAAGGACATTACGTTGAGTGAAATTAGTCAATCACAAAAGGAAAAATACTGCATAGGACCACTACTGTAAAAGTCTAAGAAAAAGAACCCATACTATCCCACTAAAGTGGATTCTAAACAGATTGCTAAGACACAGGGGTAGGGTTAAGGGCGGGAGGGTAAGGGGGAGCACTGGGCAGGGAGTAGACACAGAACAGTTTGGGTGGCAGGGAAGGGGGCAATATACAAGTAGGGAGAGGGGAACCTAAGAACAAAGCAGACGGAGGAACAACTAGAAAGGTATGAATGAACTTAATGGGACAGAAGTGAAAAAAAAGATATATAGGCACAGCCTTGGAACAACAGGGCTCTGGGATACAGAGACTGGGATATGATTGGAATGGGGAATTGGCTGACTTTTGAACCTGGGTTTCCCACACATTATATTATAAAACAGACACTGGAGGGGGAGAGAAAGGAATAGCCAGAGATGTCACCATAGAAAGCTTGTAAGTCCGTCTTCTGCCTGTAATTGATTGGAATACCTAAAATGGGACTACAATGTATTCAGTGAAGGAGGTTTCCTGAAGAGCCTCGGCAGTACATAATAGGTCGAATATAGATCGAAGCCTAACCACATCCAGACCTTCAGAGACGGGAAACTTTCCTCTTAAAAGGGCAAGCAGACCAGCCTGGAGCAGCCAGAAAACCAGAAGACACTTCTTGAAGGAAAAACCTACAGGAAAAACACAGAACAGTAAAGGCAGTCCGACTGCTACCACAAGAACAAGCAAGTTGCTAGCCCAGGAGGCATCAAGGCAAGTGGCTGGGTCCTCTCAGTGCAGATCCTCTCTCAAGACTAAGACGCAACGGAAATCCATGCTCTGATTGGCGACCACGCATGTCACCCATAAAGGGAAGTGACCGAAGAACACAATGAAATGGCAACTAAGCCCTTGTCGTTCTGCAGACTACTGCGAACCTGGGTGGAGACTCGGTCAGTCAGCAGCAAGGCAGGACCAAGGGACCCATGAGGTCAGAGTCAGTGACACAGCCACAGAGGACTAGAGAGGAGAGCGAAGAGACCAGCTGATAAGAAGAGGGCAGACAGATACAAGAACACCCACACTTGCAGATGATACCCAAATAACCTGGCTTCAATGGCTGGATGAACAGAACTCAACCAGAGGAAGAAAGAAGAGGGAAAAAAGAAAGAAAGAAAGTGTCATCTGATAACAACTTGATGAACTGGTCCTACACCTATAACTGCAGTAGCTCAAAAGAGGAAACAATTCCCAGCCTCTTCACACAAAGAGTGGAAAGGGATGGGCAACTTGAACATTGGCTACCCAAAATGGGGAGAGGGCTGTAAGAAGTGACTGGCTTACAAGCCTTCAAGAAGGAACCTAGATCCACAGGGCGGGGAGGATAGTGGAGTCTCCAGTGAATAGTACCCAACCCGTCTAGGAAGGGCAGATGAAAAGAAATGCAGAAGGTTCTCATGTGATACAATGGTGAAAATTGTTACCAGGACTGATTGTGAGGACTGGAAATGTAAAGATGGATATTTTATAGCAAGGAGGGGAGTGACTAACCTTTCAGTCTAGGAGCCGAGGGCCCTGGGACCATCAATGGAGAAGAATGAAGAGCGGGACCCCACCCAGAGAAGCAGTGAGGCCTGAGATGAAGACAGAGAGGACAACATGAAGAGATGGAGTGCCTGGGGAGATGAGATGCAGAGAGGGAAAGGGACTGGGTGCTGAGGACCATGGGGGGTGGGGGTGGGGACATGCAAGGTATACCCTTTTGTTGGGGGATGATGCATGGACGGGATGGTAACTAAGGCATTGTAACTATATAGGATAGAATGAATTTAAAACTAATGTTACCCCATGTAAACTATCACTCAATACACAATAAAACATTAAAAAAAAAAAAAAAAA
>NW_006408617.1:3619573-3645899 GCF_000296735.1 Chrysochloris asiatica
TCATATGCATGCAAAAGCTGGACAGTGAATAAGGAAGACCATAGAATAATTGATGCTTTTGAGTTATGGTGTTGGAGGAGAATATTGAAAGTGCCATGAGTTGCCAAAAGAATCAACAGATCTGTGTTGGAAGAAGTGCAGCCACAGTGTTCCTTGGAGGCCAGAATGGCCAAACTTCGTCTCTCATACTTTGGACATATTGTCAGGAGGGGCCAGTTGCTGTAGAAGCATATCATGTTTGTTAAGGTGGAGGGTCAGAGAAAAAGAGGAGACTCCCAGAGAGATGGATTGGCAAAGTTGCAGCATCAATGGACTCAATCGTGGCAACAATAGTGCCCAGAATCAGGTCGTGTTTCATTCTCCAGTGCATAAGGTTACTTTGAGCCAGTATCAACTTGATGGCACCTAACAACAACAAAAAGCAACATCAAAACATTATTATTATTAATATTCTATGGGATATAATTGAATTACTGGACACATTATAAGGACAGATGCATATTACAAGTGTTTTTAAGTGTCATAATGTCAGTTCTCCCGATTCATAGTAACCCTGTATAGGATTCCCAAGGAGTTTCAGCCACTGACTCTGTTGTTAGTAGTCCATTGTTTATCCTAGTGCCACAACAGGATTCCAGATAATGTGTATTGAGAGATGTAAAGTCTAAGATAAACCAAATGGACTTCTAGGAAAAACAAACAAACAAAAATGATATTATAAAAGAAAGAAAGAATGACTTCATGACTAAGAAGATTCTATAAGCTTGAAGTTATGTAGATAGACACTTTATAAGCTGAAAGCAATGAAAATTAGGAGTAAAAAATGTGAAACAGAATCTACAATAATTGTGGGCTAAATACAAAAGGTATAACATATGTATAATGGGTAAAGCATGGAAGAAGAAAAAGAAATACAGGGGGAAATATTTGAAGTAATAATGGCTGAAAAGTTTCCAAAATTATTAGCAGACAGCAAACAACAGATCATCACATCTATTAAAATTTCAGACAAAGTAAATTTCCAAGCAAGGAAACTTATCAGTGATAAAGCAAGATATTACACAATGATAAAGGGGTAAATTTCTCAAGAAGACATAACAGTACTAAGGTGTATGTGCTTAATTATAGAACACGGAAATACATGAGGCAAATACTGACAGAGCGGCTATTATGTGGTGGTGGTGGTAGTGGTAGTGGTAGTTATGTACTGTATGTGCTGTTCTGATTTATAGCAACTCTATATAGGGTTTCTGAGGCTATAAATCTTTACGGGAGCAGAAAACCCTCATCTTTTTCACATGGAGTGACTGGTAGTTTCAAACTGCTGACCTTGAGGTTAGTATCCCAACTCATACTGCTATGTTGCCAGTGCTCTTTGCAAGGAATATAATAGTAGATAAATTCATGATTACAATTGGAGCTTTTAATACCTTTCTATCAGTAAGTGACATATCTAGCTGGCATATAATCTGTAAGTGTACAGTTGAACCGGACAACACTATCAATTAACTGGTTCTAATTGTGGCTCTGTAGGCTAATGGCTGGCCTGCAAGGTCAATTTGAACAGCAAGGTTAACAGTTCAAACTCATCAGCTGCTCCTCGGTAACCGTATACACGGTGGCTATGAGTCACAACTAACTCAATGGCACTTAATAACAACAACAACTGACATTTAAAGAAGACTTCATTCAATAACAGTAGAATATACATTCTTCTGAAGCTCACTTGGAACATTTACCAAGAAAGACTGTATCCTGGACCATACACACGTAAGAAAATTTAAAAGAAGAGAAATCACACAAAATATGTTTAAAAGAATTCAACTAGAAATCAATAATAGAAAGATAGCTAGAACAATCCAAAATATTTGGAGTTTATACAGTATATTTTAAAATAAAACATGGATTAAAGAAGAAGTCTTAAGAGTAAGATAAAATAAAACATTGAACTGAATTTGCAGTAAAAGCAATGCTTAGAGGAAAACTTATAGCATTGAATATATATATGAAGGCAAGTTGTAAAGTATTATTACTAGGATTCTAGTTCATATGACACAAGATGATCATGGAGCTTCTTCTGAAGAACTCTCAGAAATCTGAAAACTACATTGATGAGAAAATGGGCAGGAAAGATGAATTGAGGAATTTATTTTCCCCCCATCATGACAATGAACCTGTTCATTCTCTAAGGATAGCAAGGGCTGTTCTATGAGAATTTCTCTGGAAAACTTCATACCATGCATCCTATATTGTCTCTTCAGACTTCTTTATGCTTCCCAAACTCAAAGAACATTGAAACAGAACACAGTTTGAGTACTTGAGGATGATGAAACTGCCATTTTGATATGTTGTAAACCACAAAACTTTGCAGCATCATCCAGGGATGTGTTAGAGAAATGGAAATCATGCCTTCAGAAG
The DNA here is from genome assembly GCF_000296735.1 of Chrysochloris asiatica. Taxonomy (NCBI): domain Eukaryota; kingdom Metazoa; phylum Chordata; class Mammalia; order Afrosoricida; family Chrysochloridae; genus Chrysochloris; species Chrysochloris asiatica. The sequence continues at coordinate 3,621,992 of NW_006408617.1, forward strand.
TGTATAGACCTAGATTGAGGATATGTTGAGAAATAATAGCTTCACATTTTGGCATTTTTTTGTTTAATAAATGTTTTTATGATTTTGTAGCAATACTTTTTGATTTACTCACATATAAAAAAAGAAGAAATCCATAAAATAATTACTAAAAACTAAAGATAGGTAGATAAGCTCTCAAGTCATGGGAAAAAAAACATAAGGGATCTTCAAAAATGCATATTTCTAAGTGAAATAACACTAATACATGATTCCAATTATATAATCTTCTAGACAAGGCAAAACTATAGATATATTGAAAGCATCAGTAGCTGATTTTATATCTTTTTAGTTTTTATTCTCCTAAGAAAGATTTTATCATTCTAAATCATGAATTTCTGTTTTATTCTATAATCCTCCTTTCCCCTTTTGTTTCTTTTAGCTTGAGTCCATTAAAAAAAAAAAAAAATTATATTTTAAGACTGAATTTTTCTCTGAGCTCTGCTGTAGCTACATTATGTAAATTCAGACATGTGTTGTAGCCATTGTATTTAATGGTGCCATGCTATTTGCTGAATAGAACATCTGGGAAATTAAAATGATGAACTCTTCAGTTTTTGTTGATATTTACCTAATATAATTTTGTTCATCACTTTATTTCCAACCTTTCTGAATCCCTTTGGTTTTTTATGTGTCTTTTATAGAGTTAGATTTTGTTTTGGAAATGAATCTGAATATCTTCCAGTGGATAAGCATGGCAATCATGGAAGTATACCAATCAGTACTCTTGTCAAAGGGGTGTGGGGAGTACAGTTAGATAACTGTTCCTTGTTACCACAACTTTGGGATACACTTGGCCCATGTACTTCCATGTTGCTTCCAGTCAATGACTGACATCATCAAACTCTTTCTTCTCCATGAAGAAATCATCTAATGAGCAATCTCTTCTGGTAAACCCCATCAGCCTGGTTAACACTTTATTAAAGCAACAATACAGTGTGAAGCTTTATCTTCCTACTCCTCCTTCTTTCCTTTTCTCCTTCAACAATTGTCAGTTCTTCCTTATGGCAGGTAAGATCTCCATATGCCTCCTCCCCTTCTTTAACTTTCACAGGACATTCCCCCAGCAACTTTTGTGCATCTGCTGGTATTTCCTAAAGGACCTGAAATGACAATTTACATTTAACAATATGACAAATATTCTTATTCTCAAATTATAGGGTTCCACAAGTTTGTTTTATCTTCTATTACCTTCACTTTTCTGCTTTGTGGTCTTCCTTCATACATTTCATCTATTTTAAATAAATAGCAGAATGTTTTGTCACAGTTTTCATCTGCTTTATTTACTTTCCTGGTGAATGTCCTTTGTCTGATACTGAGCTTTGCTCTTCTCTACTTTTTTTTCTGCCTTCTGCTATCTTCTATTGCTGCTGTGCTACTTCATCAAGGAAGCCAAAGCCAATAAACAAAACGTCATATTGCACCAGGTCAATCTTCTGCAAAAAAAAAAAAAAAAACTTTTAAAAAATGTTCAAGAGCAAAGATATCAGTTTGAGGACTAAGGTGAATTTGACCCAAGCTATAGTATTTTCAATAGCTTCATATGCATGTGCAAGTTGGACAATGAATAAGGAACACCTTAGAAGAGCTGATTCATTTGAGTTGTGATTATGGAGAATATTGGAGGTACCATGGAGTACCAGAAATACAAATAGGTTTGTGTTGAAAGAAGTATAGCCATAGTGCTTCTTAATAGCCAATGTGGTTTTAGTTTTATTGTAGTTACTGTCAATTAATTTACCCAATAACACATTTTTATTGTAGAAAAATTAGAAAGAAAATTAAGAAGAATAAAAATTAACCATATTTTATCATCAAAGTGTATTCAATGTAAACATTCACTGATATGTCATTCTAGACATTTTTTTGTTGTTGTGATAGCAGGTTCTTCAAGTGTTTTAAAAGAGTTGTAGAAGTTTTAGAGAAGAAATCTCAAACCAAACTTACTACCATTGAGTTGATTTGACTCATAGCAACCCCACAGGACAGACTGGAACTGCCCCATATGATTTCCGAGGCTGTATGAAGCAAGCGCCACATATTTCTCCCACTGGGTAACTGGTGGGTTGGGACCACCAATCTTTTATTTCATCAATGGACACTTTAACCACTGTGCTTCTAGAGGAGAAAGGTTGTTGTTGTTGTTGTTGTTAGGTACTGTGGAGTTGGTTTCTACACATAGAGACCCTGTCTAGGGTTTCCAAGGCTGTAAATCTTTATGGGAGCAGAAACCCTCATCATTCTCCTGTGGAGAAACTGGTAGATTTGAACTATTGACCTTGTGGTTAGCTGCCCATCTCATAATCCACTATGAAATCATAGCTCCAGAGGATAAATGTTGTTGTATAGGGTTTCCAAGGAGCAGCTGGTGAGCTTGAACCACCGACCATGCAGTTCAAATGACTTTGCAGTCTGATGCATTAGCCCGCTGTGCCACACTAGGACTCCAGAGGAGAAACAGGAAGTGTTAAATATCTACTGTCAATAATTAGTGGAAGGCTGCCAGTAGGGACCATTGGTGAAGGGTTACTCTGAAAGGAATATAAAAGTTAAAGGAGAAAGCATGCACTATGCTCCCTATTTTAGCTGACTTCCTCAGTGCCCAGAATCATGATGATATTTTCCTTTGGAGAGAGACTATAACCTTACTTGAATATAACACCAAGGAGAGAAAGAGAAAAGAGAACTCTGACTTTTTAAATGGATAAGGCCTATTTGGATTTAAATTTCTGGTTAAGCATTATAATATTTTGTTGAGAAGTAAGACTCTTTGCTTGCTCTACATAAATCAAATGGAAAACACTTCTTAAAATTTATTGTTTGTTAGCAATTAAAATTAAACAGATTTTACCCTATATCTTTGTTTTTTTTTCTTTTCAACAAGACTAGCTCAAGAGTGTCTGGGATTTGCATTTTACAGTGCCAGATACTGGAGAGTCAAAAATATGTGAGCAAGTATCACTAGAAAATATCAGGCATATGGCATGGAACACATTTTCATTCATTATCGAGAGGGAAAAAAAATACATTTCAACAGAATGCAAAATATTGTGCTTTGGTTTACTTGCCAAATAGAGGAAAGTTTGAATTTTAGAAAGGAAATCAATAGTTAGTTTGTATTGGTGGAGTAAGAGCCTCTAAAAGTACAAAATTTTTATAGGTTGGTGTTTGGATTTAGGGTTTAAGAAGGAGCTCATCAGAGGTTACCTGATTTTCCTTTTCACTTGCCCTAAAGCTTTTGTCCTGATGAGTTTCACTTTTATAACAATTCCAATATTTGCTATCTAGAAAACAAAGGAGTCAGTGCTACAGTCATTTATTTTTATGTTTCTCTATTATCAGGAGATTTCTGGACTATTACATGTTCATTGCTTTATGAAGTACCATAGATAAAAGGGGCATTCAGCTCTTAGTTTATCAGTATTTGCTTTTTTCTAAATAGAATCGTGAGCATCCACAATATTACTGGACAAGATTGGTGAGAACATGAGATATTAAATAACTTAGCCTTACACAAATCATCAAAAATAACCAGCTTTCAGTAGTTAACGGGATACCCATGATCTAACAGTAAACAAAACAGATCAACTGCGCAGGCCTATTTCAAAAGGCTGCCTTGGAATGATGTCACGTTTAGAATAATTGCAACCATAACTCTCTAAAGTGAAGGGTGTGTTTCTGTTTATGTTTTTAGCCAGACTTTCCTATATTATAGGTCAAGCACGTTTGTCAAAAACGACTGCCTGACTCTTATTTATCAGATTTGTTTACATGGCTAAACCAAACTCATCTTTCCTGAAACTCCGCGTTGAAGTAAAGACCACAATTCCAGTAGTCAGTAAAATAGGAAGAAACCAACAAGGGCAGGCATAGTTCTTTATTTATTGCTCTCAGCAGGTGTCAGATGCCATACTTTCTTTGCAACCATCAACACCCTGGGGTTTTTTAGTTCCACATCTAAGACAAGGAAGTAAGGGAATGGTGAGTAACCCCAAGGGATTAGGTACCTGAATCTTATCCCAACTACAGGAGATGCCAGCTGTGTTTAAATGTTTTTTTTGTGTGTGTGCATGTGTGTATGTTTTGAAGAATTTCTGATGCTCAGTGGTTGCTGACTACTTCCAGATTTTAGTTCTACTCCAGTGGAGATTTGCTACAAATTGTTTATCTGTTGTTGTTAAAATTGCAATTGCTACAAGGAAATATCTTCTCTTAAACCAGTTCCCAGAACAGAACTGTTACAACAGTTAAACAAACAAACAAACAAACAAACACCAACAAACAAATTCCTACTTATTTTTTAAAAATACATTCCTGGTATTGATAAGCGACTGAATTGCAATGTTTGGATAAGACTGGTGACCTTTGTTTTGAATTTTCCTCAAAGACTCTCAGTAGCCACACGTGATTGTTGAAGTTACTGTATTAATGCCTTTAAAGGTTTTGATTCAGTTATATCTACATTGACAGACAATATTAACATTTGAAGCCAGAAAATAAATCTAGCTATTAAATAAGTGGGGATTGTAAGATAATGCGCTGGACCACAAGGTGCAAGGCCAGTTTGAATTGCCAGGTCGATGGTTCAAATCCATCAGCTGCTTCTCAAAAAACCTATACAGGGTCGCTATTGCTCGGAACCGACTTGACAGTACTTAACAACAACAACATTAAAGGGGTGGAACTGTTCGGATCCCCCCACCACTACTAAACTTATTTATAATCCTCTCTATCAATGGTAGCATATATAAAATTTTAAAAAAATCACTCTGTAATTTATAAGATTTCATTGAAATATAATCATTTTTCTAATACAGTTATTTACTTAGATGGCACACACACATATAAATGTATACACATAAACAAACAGTCACATAATATACTTTCGAATTCCCTACAGAATGTGATATATTTACATGGGGATGAGATGTTAAAACATCCAAAATCAATCAACAGACCGTTCAATGGTATTAATCAAATGGCAACTAACAACAACAACATTATTCAACTTCATACTGAATAACTCTCAGTTACAGATAATACTTCTGTAATTGTTGCTATTTTCAGATCCCTGGATAGTTAGAGCATACTGTCTTTTGAAGTCCTGTTTTGCTTGAAGATTGTCCTATGAAAATACTCCTGACACTGGTATTCTAGAGAACCAAAACCATTGCAACATATAAGATAGACATATACAGATATATGTTAAGGGCCATGCTGTCAGTTCCTACTCAAAGCGACCCTGCATAGGGTTCTGAGGAGTGGCTGGTGCATTGAACCTTTGACACTGTAGTTAAAATGACCTTGTGGTCCAGGGCTTATTCTACAGTGGCAGACCAGGATTCTGTGTATTCATATATAGAGAGAAGTTTATTATCAAGGAAATAGCTTAAAATTGCAGCATCCCAAGTCCCCAGCAGAAGAGAGATTCTTCCCTGCAAGCCCTCCAAGGAAGTATCCCTTCAATCGATTGGCTCATTGTAGAGTAAACTAGGTTTCATCACCATGGGAATAAGTGCATCTCAATTGCATGTGATTATTGTTGTTAAGTGTTGTTGAGTCAATCTGACTCACAGTACACAGTATAGGGTGTCCAAGGAGCAGCTGGTGGGTTTGAACTGCCAACCTCATTGGTCACAGTTCAGTGCTGTTCCTACAGCACAACATCAGGAGTCCTCCCAACTTCTAAACCTCTGGAGATCCTGGCGTAGTCAAGCTGATACAAAACCCTGACAATTACGGCCCTATTCCTGATGTTAGCCAGGCTTGTCACCTGCCCCTTTGATGCTCTTCATTCTCCCACAGATGAAGGTAAGTAAAAAATTACTGCTAAAAATCATGCTGTTGTTTGGTACCATCAAGTCAGTTCCTAATCATCACGACCTTATGCACAACAGAACAAAACACTGACTAGTCCTGTGTCATCCTTGCACTCATTGTGAAGCTTGAGCCCATTCTCACTGCTACTGTGCTACTCCATCTGGTTGGGGGTCTTCCTCTTTTTTGCTGACCCTCCACTTTACCTGAAATGATGTCTTTCTCCAGGGACTGGTCCGTCCTGGTTACATGTCCAAAGTATGAAAGGAAATCTCTCGATCCTGGCTCCTAAGGAGCTTTCTGGCTGTACTTTTTCAGACTCAGATTTGTTCATTTTTCTAGCAGTACATATTACTTTTGGTGTTCTCTATAGAGACCTTAATTGAATAAAAATATCAAAATGTGAAGCTATTGCTTCCCAGCATACTTTCCATCTAGGCTTAGACACTATATAAGTGGTTTCTGCATGTAGCACTATAGAATATGTACTGGATTGGTAGCCATGGTCCATCTTGGAAACAAAATTCACCAGCCTCTCTCAGAAATGTTATACAGTGTTGCTATGAATTGGCACTGACTCAATGACACACAAATCAACAACTCTTTCCAAATAATTCTGTATTATACTATTTAAATCAAAATAACAATTTTGGCATTCTCAACAGACTCATATTGTGTTCATTCTCAAGATCAGGGCTGTATAATGGATGGGGAAGTTTTCCTTACAAAATACTTATGACAACCCTTGATACCCTCAAAGAATGATCAGGTGCATTGTCATAATTTTTTTTTTTTTTTAATTCTTCAGTACAACTTTCCTGGCTGTTTTCAATATTCTTAAAATTTCTTCATAATAAGCCCCTGTGATTGTCCTCTGTCATTTGAGAACAACTATCAAAATTATCTCTTTGGAATTCCAAAAATCAGTCATCATAACCTTCTGAGTCAACCACTCTGCTTTGGATTTAACTGGTCCTGCAGATTCCCTGGGAAGACCACTGTGTAATTTAGACAATTTTTTGAAGGCATCATAACAAGACTAAAACAAGTGTATTACTAAAAGAGCTTGTCAGTAGCCATCAATTGATCACACAAACATATTTAAACACATTTTGTTAGTAAGAAACCCAGGCATGCAATAATTTTTAACTTACTCTTTCTTGTATTTTGACTATATTGAAAGCTAAAAATGTTGCCTCTTTTGGAAAATAGATGCGATTATTTTTCAAATGAGCATTGTCTACTGAAGTGCCACATGCCAAAAGACAATATTTTTCAAAATATAAAAGTACTTCACTATAGACATAATTTATTCCCTTCAGAGACAAAAAAAAAAAAAAAATCCACAAAATATATCAATGGTTAAGATTCCTTAAAACATCCCATTAAAGTAAAAACATCTGAGTGTCTGATTTCATCAAGTTTGCAACACAACAAACAAAACACAGACAAAAGTACACAAACAACAGTATCTCATGCTCACACATGCAAAGTAAAGATGAAAATTAGGGTAACTGAGTGAACTGTGATCATTCTTTAGCCCACTCTTCTCTGAGAGAATCCAGATAACTGAAGGGAAAATGTGACCCTTTTTCTAGATCATGGTACCGGTCATTTCAATTTTCATTCCTTAGTAAAAGGGAGCCTGTTATCTTTCAGGTCCTCACAGTTTCTATATTCTTAAAATATACCCCACCTGGAGCAAGCAATTAAGATATTGCCTCCCTTCTTATATCTTCATAGAATGCATGCTGCATTCATAGAACTCAGAAGGGACAATGTCTTCTAAAATTCCACTGCTCCTACATAATAAATCTTTACCAAGTTCTACCAATGATTTTCAGCGGTATGCTGGTAAATTGTCCAGAACAGGATTACACGTCACAATATCATACATATCATAAGCTTCTATTTCAAGGAGTGCAAATATAGCCTTGCCATTGCAATTTGTCACACTGGTGTATAGCTCATTGAAGCCAATTTTTCTTAGAATATTAGTCTGGTGCTTAAGAACAAGCAACTTGTTTTGCTATTTCTTTAATCAAAAGTAGAAATGAGAATTCAGTATTAATCATTTATGCAGCATAATCATTACATTTATACAAGAGTAACCATGTGTCCAATATTATGTAACTATCTCTCACACTCCATATTGTCTGTAAACATTCAAAGTAGACAACAGAATTTAATGAAAATTCCAGTACACAAACGCTTTCTAAAGAATTTAGGTGAGGCAGTGGTTAAGGGCTCAGCTGCTAACCAAAAGGTTAGTGGTTCAAACCCACCAGTCACTCTTTAGGAGAAAAGTCTTAGAAAACCTCTGAGGTAGTTCAACTCTGTCCTATAGGCTTGTTAAAAGACAAATTCTACTCAACAGCAGTAGATCTTTTTTGTTGGGTGTATTCAACTTGGGTACCTGAAGACAGCATCAATGCATATGGTGTGAACTCTGAATCATAAGGCTCATAGATTAGTGTAGAAGACAGACATATGTAGCTAATGATCAGATAAGGCAGATAATGAGTACTGCCAAACTCACATTAGCACCAGATTGCTATGGCTCATAGATAAGGGACTCAGTCACATAAATGGAAAATTGTAGATGGCATCATAAAAGAGGGGACTTTGAAATTGGCTGTTGTACCATAAGCATGAATCTGATAAGTTGTATGAGTTATAAATCTTTGGCTGCTAGTGACAGAAACCTAAAATCAAACTAGCTTTGATAAGAACTGTAGGTTTATCACTTCACATATTGAAAAACTTTAAGAAGGAATCTGGAAACAGCTAGAAAACAGAAGCTTAATGCAGTCACAGCTCTCTCTCCATTTCTCATTTACTTTTCATTGTGAAACAGTTTTATTTTCCTGAAATAGCTTCTTATGGGTTAGACCAATGAACAGGAGTTGCCAAGCTCACACAGTTAATACTTAATGAACACAGAAGAAAATGGTTTCTCCATACTGATTCCACTTTGAAAAATCCAAGTTAAAGTTCTTTTTGACCCAACGTACAATCACCCCATGCCTAATTTATAGACTTTGTGCCAATCAGGGTTAGAAGGGTTTTGAGGAAAGATAAAAATAGTAGTTGTTCGCCATAAACGTTTGAAGAAAATGGGACTAGGTTGAATAATTTAAAAGGATTGTAGTATAAAGCTGGAGATGAAGAGAATAAACAGAATAGTACAAAGAATACTGCAAAGATATTCAGGGAGAAGGTTGGGGTAGATGATGGAGGATATTGAGTTTTAGTCACGGAGTTTAAGCATTTTCTACAGACCACAAGAAAATATAAAAGTTTGTTGTTGTTTTGATATGCCGTTGAGTCGGTTCTGACCTATAGCGACCCTGTATAGGGTTTCCTAGGAGTGACTGGTGAACTCGAATTGCCGACCTTGCAGTTCAAACAACTTTGCAGTCCAGCACATTAATCAACAGCCCCGCATCAGGACTGCTACTCTTGATCATTGTTGTTGTTCGGTACCATCGAGTTGGTGCTGACCCATAGTGTCCTTATGCACAGCAGAACGAAACACTGCCTGATCTTGGGCCAACCTCACTACTGCTGCCTCGCTTGAGTCCATCGATGCTGCCACTTGGCCAATCCATCTCGTTGAGGGTCTTCCTCTTTTTCTCTGACCTTCCACCTTACCAAGCATGATACCCTTCTCCTGTGACTGGTCCCTCGTGACAATATGTCCAAAGTACGAGAGACGAAGTTTGGCCATCTTGGCCTCCAAGGAGCACTCTGGCTGCACTTCTTCCAAAACAGATCTATTGGTTCTTTTGGCCAGCCCATGACACTTTCAATATTCTCCTTTTTCTGGAAATAAAATAAAACTTGATAAAATTTGATCATTGATAAAATTCTTATATAATTTTAGGATTGTAAGTAAAGGTTTGGAGTTTGATGTAAACATGCATTTGTTTTTCAAAAAGAAAATTGTTATTTTAAGTCATTGCAATTATTCATTTCATTTAAAAATAGACACAGACTCTAAGGCACACTGTTTATTTAGGTGGTCACGGATTGGAATGACAGGACAAAAGGTGAATAAGAATGTTTGATCTTTTCCTTTCCACCTCTCAACTTTTTTATTCTGTTTTAACGCTACACAGAAGATTACTGAAAATTGTATTTTTTTCTGTTGACTAGGACACAAATGCTTATGTGGATTGTGCTTACTGCAAACTCTGCTGAACATTTGAACTATTTCGTTTGTCTGATCAAACTCTGGCAATTTTATAGTTTTCTACTTTTTAAAATAGTTTTAATAGTCTTAATTTTAGCTTTGTAGTTCAACGCTATTGAACTCTGGTGGATAAGTAATGTTTGAAAGTTAATATTTAAAAAAAAAAATTGCAACCAAATAGATGAGGGTGGTTTTTATTATAACCCATAATAATGAATTATTTATTCCCCAAATGTAATCCCCCTAAAATAGTTACATTGACTTCTTTTTTGGTATCCCTCAACATAGCTCTCTTTAATACTGTGACATTGCTGCTTTTCTTAGGTGTATATCAAGATTAAGGAAGAGGAAGAAAGAATTATTATCTTACATAACTTTTAATACACTTACCATTAATGATGTTCCACTTGATGCTAGGAAGATGATATTATGGGAAAGGAAAAGAAAGTAAACACAAACAGAAGAGAGACAAAAATTGGGGGAAGGTGGTGGGAGGGAGAGCATTAATAATATACAAGGAACCCTGATAGTGAAGTGTTCAAGGAGTTGGCTGCTAACCAAAAGGTTGGCTTTTCAAACCCAACCAGTAGCTCTTGAAGAGAGTCCTAGAAATTTATTTCCACAAAGATTGCTGTTGGTAAGTGCCATCAAGTCAGTTTCTACTCATAATGACCCTGTATAAGGTTTCTAAGGAGTGACTACTTGGTTTGAACTGCCGACCTTGTGGTTAGCAGTTAAGTACGTTTCCTACAGTGCCAGACCAGTACTCGTAGGTAATCCAGTGGGGTAGCTCTATTCCATCAAATTGGGTTTCAGTATGTTGAAAAAAGACTTAACAGTAATGAACAATAGCTGCAATAATGTAGTAGTGATGGTTATGTGCCATGGAGTCGGTTCCGACTCATAGTGACCCTGTACAAGGTTTCTGAAGTTGTAAATCTTTATTGGGAGCAGAAAGCCTCATCTTTCTCCCACAGAACAGCTGGTAGTTTTGAACTGCTGACCTTGCGGTTCACACACAGATTTGTAACGGCTATGCTACCAGAGCTCCTTAACTGCAATAATAACCATGGTTAAGTTTTCCAAATGCCCATCATCATGTCTTCAGGAATTCAGCTGAAGCTACTAAGAGAAGAAACTATTCACTTTCTCTTCATCATCCCATTCTTAACCTTTGAATACCCTTTAATAATTAAAAGTCCTAGAAAATGTTGATTTGTGGGAAGCTCATGGAAGATACTGACTTCTTTACCACAGGAATCAGTAACCAAAACAAACAAAAAACTGTAACAACAAAAATGGAATTTTAAATGACTCATGTTGTTTTTGAGTCCCGTCGCGTTGGTTCCAACTTAAAGCAACCCTGTGTAGGGTTTCCAAGGAGCAGCTGGCGCATTGGACTGCTGACCTTGTGGTTTGCAGTCCAGTGCTGATCGTAGCTTGCCAGAATTCCAATTCAATGAAATTGTAGCAATTTCAATTCAATGTCATGTTTAAAGTAGGGCTCACAAAGGAACAAGTATATGCTGTGAGGCCCCTGTGATGAAATGCCTTTTGAGCAAATGCTGTTCTACCAGGTCTAAGATTTAAACATTCTCCCCTGGAACAAGCCTTTGTGAGGCTTGTCAATCAATATCACAGTGACATGATGGGGAAGACAGACTCTTGGGAACTAGGCAGACATGAGTTCCAATCGGTTACTACCAATCATTACTTATCTAACCTCTCAAAAGTTTTTAAAATTGTTTTAACCTGTTGGTTGGGATAAAAGTATTTTTAGCCCACTGTACTTCTATGACTAGTAATCAGGATAATGTGTATAAGGTAATTATCATATAATTGACATTCAGTAGTTTTCATTTATTTATTATGCACACTCCACTGATTGTAGTAACTAGGCTAAGCAAGCAGTCAAGCACTGGACTGCTAACCCAAAAGGTTCAAACTCACCCCGAGGCATCTGGAAAGTAAAGCATGTCAATCTGAAGGTCACAGCCTTGAAAGCCTATGGAATACGGTTGTAATCTGCAACTCAAGAAATTACCATGAGTCTAGATGAACTCTATGGTAACTTTTTAAATTTTCTTTAAGTAAGATAATGTGGATGAATTAACTGTCATATAATTTTTGCTGTTTTGTTAAGTGCCATCGAGTCAGTTCTGACCCATAGCAACTCTAAATAGGGTTTCCAGGGACCAACTGTGGTTCAAACCAACTTTGTAGTCCAGTGTATTAACCCACAACACTACACCAGGACTCCATTGCCATATAATAGATATTCAATAATTGTTCATTCCTACTCCAATTCTATACTACTACTCCAATTCTACTGTGTTGTATTCAAGTGTATCTACCTGATGTGGTAGCCTGCATCTGAATGGTGTGATTGGTTAATAACTTGCAATATGCAGATAATACAACCTTGCCTGCTGAAAGGAAAGAGAACTTAAAATATTTACCCATGAAGATCAAGGACCACAGTCTTCCGTATGAGGTGCACCTAAATGTAACAAAAACAAAAATCCTTACTATTGGATCAATAAATAATGTCCTGTTAAATGGAGAAAAGATTGAAATTGTCAACGACATCATTTTGATTGGATTCTCCATCAACACTCATGGAAGCAGCTGTCAAGAAATCAAACTACATACTGCATCGGGCAAATCTGCTGCACAAGAATTCTTTAAAATATTCAAGAGCAAAGATGTCAGTTTAAGGACTAAGGTGTGCCTGACCCAAGCCATGGTATTTGTATGTGAAAGTGCATGTGAAAGTTGGACAATGAGTAAGGAAGATCATTGAAGAATTGATGCGTTTGCATTACGGTGTTGAAGAAGAGTATAAAAATACTGGTCTGACAGAGGAACAAGCAGATCTTCTAAGGAGCCAGGATGGCAAGACTTCATCTCTCATACTTAAGGCATGTTGTCAGTAGGGACCAGTCCCTGGAAAAGGACGTCATGTTTGATAAAGTAGAGGACCCATAAAAAAGAGGATACCCCCAATAAGATGGTTCTGCACAGTGACAACAGCAATGGGCTAAAGTAGAACAATGGTAAGAATGGTGTAGGACTGGGTAGTGTTTCATTCTGTTGTGCAAATGGTTGCTGTGACTCTCCAGCACCTAACAACAACCTGGTGTTGTGCTGTTGGATAAGCAATGGACTGCTAACCTCAAGGTTGGCAGTTCAAACCCACCAGCTGGTCCCTGGAAACTCTACATAGGCTCGTTATGAGTCTGAACAGAGTCCCGGTGTGGTGTTGCAGGATAATGCACAGAACCACAAAGTCAGTTTGAACAGCAAGGTCGGCAGTTCAAACCCACCAGCCGCTCCTGGGAAACCCTAAACAGAGTTGCTGTGGGTTGGACCTGACTCCTCAGTGGCACTTAAAACAATAACATTAGTCTGAAAGGACACAATAGCACTTAACAACAACAACTACAGTCTTAGATAGACCCCCCAGAGAGATTGACACAGTGGTAGCAGCAACGAACTCAAACGTACCAATTGGAAGGATGATGCAGCATCGAGCACTGTTTCATTTTCTAGTGCATAGGGTTTCTAGGAGTGGGAAATGGCTCTATATCACCTATCAAGGACAACAATAACCTTCAAGAGAAGAATTCTCTTGAAAAGCTTCTTCAGCCTGAATTTGATCAAACAAGCCATCAAGATGCTCTGATCATCACTGATGATTTCAATGAGAAATTTGGAAACAAAGAGGACACATCTGTACTTGGAAAATATGACATTGGTGATAGAAGTCATACTAGAGATCACATGATAGAATTTTATGAGACTTATTCATTGCAAATACCTTTTTTCAGCAACTTAAATGGCAACCATACACATGGATCTCACCAGATGGAACACAGAGGAATCAAATTGACTACCTGATAGTGTTCATAAGGTTTTCTGTGACTAAACACTCAGAAGTTGTCTGCCTCTTCTTCCTAGTCTGCTTTGTTTGGAAGCTCAGTTGAACCCTGTCCACCAAGGGTGACCCTGCTGGCATTTTCATTACTGGTGACATAACTTCCAGCATCACAGAAACATGCAAGCCATACAGTAAGACAAATGGGCAGATGATTGGTAGAATAATTAGAGGAGCTAATTCCACTTTAAGGAGCCTTGGTGGAACTGTAGGATGAGCAGTTGCCTGCTAACTGCAAGGTGGGCTGTTCAATTTCACTTGCAGCTCAGAGGTAAAAAAGTATTTCTGTTCCTGTAAAGATTACAGCTTTAGATAAACTATACAAGGTGACTAAGAGTAGGAATTGACATTATGGCAATGTTTTCAGTTTGGTATTGTTGTTTTTTTAAATATACAGACCCAAGCCCGAGCATTTGAATCCTTAGATTTTCTAAGTTAATTAGACCAAAGTTTCAAATAAAAAAAGAAGATAGCCTGAGACACATATAGTTCACTCATAGTTGTTGTTGTTGTTGTTGTCAGGTGCCATCGAGTCGGAACTGACTCATAGCGACCCCATGCACAGCAGAACGAAACAATATCTGATCCTGGGCCAACCTCACTACCGCTGCCACACTTGACGCCATCTATGATGCCACCTGGCTGATCCATCTCGTTGGGGGTCTTCCTCTTTTTCTCTGACCCTCCATCTTCCCCAGCATGACATCCTTCTCCAGCGACTGTTCCCTCCTGACAATATGTCCAAAGTATGAGAGACGAAGCTTAGCCATCTTGGCCTCCAAAGAGCACTCTGGTTGCACTTCTTCCAAAACAGATCTATTGGTTCTTTTGGCAGTCCATGGCACTTTTAGTATTCTCCTCCAACACCACAACTCAAAGCCATCAATTCTTCTATGAGCTTCCTTATTCACTGTCCAGCTTTCGCATCCCTATGAGGTTATTGAAAATACCATGACTTGGGTCAGGCGCACCTTAGTCCTCAAGCTGACACCTCTGCTCTTCAACACTTTAAAAAGTTCCTGTGCAGCAGATTTACCTAATGCAATACATTGTCTGATCTCTTGACTGCTGCCTCCATGAGTATTGATAGTTGATCCAAGAAGAATGAAGTCCTTGACAACTTCAATCTTTTCTCCATTGATAAGAATGTTGTTTATTGGTCCAGTGGTGAGGATTTTTGTTTTCCTGACATTGAGATGCAACCTATACCGAAGGCTGTGCTCTTTGATCTTCATCAGTAAATGTTTCAAGTCCTCTTCACTTTCAGCAAGCAAGATTGTATCATCTTCATATCGCAGGTTGTTAATGAGTCTTCCTCCAATCCTGACGCCACGTTTTTCTTCATAGAACCCAGGTTCTTGGATTATTTGCTAAGTATACAGGTTAAATACGTATGGTGAAAGAATACAACCTTGTCGCACACCTTTCCCAATTTTAAAACATTCAGTGTTCCTGAAATTGGTCTTAAAATGCTTTGACTATATGCAAACTGTCTTTGACTATATGTACAACCAGTACAAAATAGCCTGTTTATGGGTTTATCTGCTTGCTTTCTATTTTTATTATACTATTGGAAGCACAATGAAGAAGTAGGCATGCTAGTTAGTCATTAATTAGTATTTTATCCCATTAATCGATGTTGTTGTTAAGTGCCTTAGAGTAGGGTCCAACTCATAGCAACCCTGTATAGGGTTTCCAAGGAGTGGCTGATGAGTTTGAACCTCCAATCTTGTGTCCCAAACTGACCTTATGGTCCAGTGCATTAGCGTGCAGTGCTACACCAGGACTCCAGTTAATTGATGGACAACTCAGATTTACTAACTTTGTAATGGACAAAAACATCTTAAACTAGTAAGACTATCTCTTTTTATCTTCACACCACCCCCAAAATGTAAAAAAATATAAAACAGAAACTCCATGGCCACCAAATTAATTCTGACATACATATAGGATTTGTGAAACTATAAATCTTTACAGGAGCAGACAGTTTCCTCTTTCTTCTAATAAGAAACTTGTGTTTTTGAACCAATTATCTTGTGGTGGGCAGCCCAATCCTTAACCCACAGTGTTAACAGGACTCCTTTTGGTTCCATGGGTTCAAACATTAAATACTGTTTAAGCGTAAAGCATTATTCAAAAACTTTTTTTCAGCTTATTCTTTTTTTTTGACCAAGTCAATATTTTCTATTTATAAGTAGTCAGAAATATGTGTGTTTAAATCATTAAATAAATGAAAACACAACGTTCAGAAAATTATATGACCTCCCCAATAACATGTTCTCATTTCTCAGGTGTCTCACATTCACCAAGTTCACCAAGTTGGAAATGACTAATATTGTTGTTGGTAAGTGCCGGTCAAGTCGGTGCCGACCCATAGCGATCCTGCATAGGGTTTCCAAGGAGCAAATGGTGAGCTTGAACCACTGAGCTAGTAGTTCAAATGGCTTTGCAGTCTGGCACATTAACCCACAGCGCCACACCAGGACTCCATATACAGTCATATTTAAATTCACACTAGTGGTGACCATGCGTGGGAATATCCTATTCATATTCTGAAATTTCTTAGTTACCAGGGATTGGTTCAACCCTTAGTTTCCCTTTGCAATGGTGACTAAGGCAATGGAATAAAAGGAGACTAATTTGCCTAACTTAATGTTAACTTAATTGTACTTCTGAGAAATCTGTACCCGGACCAAGAGGCAGTTGTTCGAACAGAGCATGGGAACACTGAATGTTTTAAAATTGGGAAAGGTGTGCGACAGGGTTGTGTTCTTTCATCATACTTGTTCAATATGTATGCTGAGCAAATAATACGAGAAACTGGGTTCTATGAAGAAAAACATGACGTCAGGATTGGAGGAAGACTTATTAACAACCTGAGATATGCAGATGATACAATCTTGCTTGTTGAAAGTGAAGAGGACTTAAAATATTTACTGATGAAGATCAAAGAGCACAGTCTTCCGTATGGATTACAATTCATTGTCAGGAAAACAAAAATCCTCACCACTGGACCAATAAACAACATTCTTATCAATGGAGAAGTGTTTGAAGTTGTCAAGGACTTCATTCTTCTTGGATCAACTATCAATACTCATGGAAGCAGCAGTCAAGAGATCAGACGGTGTATTGCATTAGGTAAATCTGCTGCACAGGAACTTTTTAAAGTACTGAAGAGCAGAGATGTCAGCTTGAGGACTAAGGTGCGCCTGACCCAAGTCATGGTATTTTCAATAACCTCATAGGGATGCGAAAGCTGGACAGTGAATAAGGAAGCTCATAGAAGAATTGATGCCTTTGAGTTGTGGTGTTGGAGGAGAATACTAAAAGTGCCATGGACTGCCAAAAGAACCAATAGATCTGTTTTGGAAGAAGTGCAACCAGAGTGCTCCTTTGAGGCCAGGATGGCTAAGCTTTGTCTCTCATACTTTGGACACATTGTCCGGAGAGAACAGTCACTGGAGAAGGATGTCATGCTGGGGAAGATGGAGGGTCAGAGAAAAAGAGGAAGACCCCCAACGAGATGGATCAGCCAGGTGGCATCATAGATGGTGTCAAGTGTGGCAGCAGTAGTGAGGTTGGCCCAGGATCAGACATTGTTTCGTTCTGCTGTGCATGGGGTCGCTATGAGTTGGTTCCAACTCGATGGCACCTGACAACAACAATGTTTTATAGGAGTCCTGGCGTGGCGCTATGGGTAAATGCACCAGACTGCAAAGCCAAGCTGTTTGAACTGCAAGGTCAGTGGTTCAAGCTCACCAGCTGCTCCTCAAAAACCCTATACAGGGTCACTATGGGTCGGAACTGACTCGATGGCACTTGACAACAACAAAACAATGTATTATAGGTTTAAAATAATGAGAAGAAAACCTTAACAAACAAGTAGTCAAAATTCTAAATTTGCTATTTAATAATCATACCAAGAAGCCGTAGTTGACCAATTACTTGTTGCTATTTGAAAATTGTTCTTATCATATTGATAAGAATGGTCACATGAAATCTGTACTTTTATATAGTATAGAATCAACAATAAAAATTAACTAATTCAGCAAAGTAATACACAAGAGAAAAACATTTTAGATATAATTGTAGTACAATTTCAGTCATTTCTGAAAGACTTAATGAAAGCACTTTGATAATGACAACAAAAATGTATAATATTTGCTAGAATGTGTGTCTTAATTTTAAACAAAGTAACTTAAATTACCTAACATCTTTATAGAAATTCAAAGACTTCAGTCTGTAGAATAGAAAACATAACTTGCAAATGAAGGGGCAGAGGGCAAAAAATCTGGATATGTTTTTATTTTTTTAATGGTCTCTGTTAGGATTAATAAATACTGAAAAGATAATTTTCCTTTAAAAATTTAACAAACTAAACAATGTTCATTTTATATTTGCTGGTATTATGTATTAAAAAAGGCTTAAAATATCATGTTTTACAGAATATAAAAATTTTATAGGAAGAGGAAATGCATAAGAGAATAAAGCAAAAATACAATAGCAGTGATAATTAAAATAATTAAACCTTTATATGTTTTTTAAGAGCTTTATGAGCAATCTGACTGTTCTCTATGATAATACCAAGAATTTAGAGATAAAAGTTGGGGTCCACAGTGGTTTCTTAACCTGTGCGTTGTCATATTTATTCATTCAAACATGTGTTGATTGCTTAGTTCTGTTAAGACACTACATAATGCTTTAAGGAATTAGATACATCTATGCCTTCTATACGAGTCCTAGTGCGGCGGATATGTAGGATAAGAACTGGGCTTTGAACCACAAACCCACCAGCTGTTCCTCATAACTCTGTACAGGATCCCTGCAAGTTAGAATAAACTAGATGGCAGAAAAAATAACTTATGTTAAAAACAAATACAAGGTCTGGTCTCTACTTGTCTGTAGCAAAAGATAATGAAACCAACTCAGAGAATACACTAATTATAGGACTAATAGACTACATGACCCATGGCCTCATCCACTCTGAGACCACAACAAGATGGTGCATGCTACTACTGCTGAATGTTTTCATCAAGTCTACAGTTGTTGTTGGTGAGTGCCGTCTAGTTGGTTCCAACTCATAGCGACCCTCTATAAGTTTTCTGAAGAGCGGCTGGTGAGTTTGAAATGCAGACCTTGTGATTAAAACTGACCTTAAGGTCAAGTGTTTATCCTACAGCAATGGGTCCTAATAAAATGAGATAAAAATGTGGAAGAGAAATCAAATTCTTAAAAACTCCAGGCTTACTGAACTGGTTGAGGCTAATGGATTATACAATAACCATTTACTCAGCTCATTATTCTGGAAGTCATCAATTTAGTCTTGATTCAGACAACTAGGTGTTTTGGTTTACACCTGGGGGTGGTGATTTTGGCTGAGCTTTCTAAGGATTTTCCAATCAGCTTGAAAATGCTTGGTGTCAAATGGTCCCAGTTGAGATCATTCATTCTCTGTTCCATATGCCATTCATCTTTCAGCAGGTGAATCCAGATTTTCACATGGCAGCTGAGTAAAGTTCCAAGAGAACAGATGGAAGGCTAAATTCAGAACTTGCAGATTATTCTTTTCCATGACATTCAGTTGGAAAATCAAATTCCAGGAGCAGCCCAAATTTAAAAGTTGGGAGACATAGAATTCACTTCCTGATGGAAAGTTACAAAGGCACATCACACAGGGAATAGTTACAGGAAGGAATGAAGTATTGGAACCATTTGTTAATTTACAACACATTAAATAAGCAAGAAAATCATTCAAAAAATTTTAGAAAGGGGACAATTTTCTAAGCCAGATGCCAGATTTTAATCCTCAGCAAGGATTGTCATTTTTAAATGCCATCCAGTCAATTCTGAGTCATAGTGACCCTGTATAGGGTTTCCAAGGAGAGACTGATGAGTTTGAACCTCTGACCTTGCAGTTCAAACTGATCTTGCAGTCTAGTGCATTATTCCACAACACCACACCAGAACTTCTCAGCAAGTATGTTGCTGTTTTTAAGTGCTGTGGAGTGGAACCAACTCATAGTGACCCTGTACAGGGTTTCCGAGGCTGTAAATCTTTACAGGAGCAGAAAGCTTCATCTTTCTCCCATGGAACAGCTGGTAGTTTCGAACTGCTGACCTTGTGGTTCACAGCCCGATTCGTAACCACTACGCTACCAGAGCTCAGCAAATATAGCACTCATAAAAAGATGGACACAAACACACAGTTCAGGTTCTGATTTTCAGACAATGGGACACTGTTTCTCTCTCCTTAATTTTACAGCTAATTTTAATCCAGTCACTAGCAGAAACTGCAAAGGAATGGCCAGAGCATTTTGTTTTCTTTCTTCAATTCAGTGTCTTTTAACTTACCAGCTGTCATTACAATAAGGGAACATCAATTAATGCTAAATTACAAAGAGATTCTTGTGGGATTGCCTATTACAGCTGCATTGATGCCAAAACCATTCATAGTGATGAGTGTTTTACACTGAATACCAAATACACTCATAATTATTTTGCCATTTACTGAAAGTGTTGCCAATCTACCTTTGATTCTAAAGAAACTGCACATCTTTATCCACTTGAAAATAAGATCTTGTGCTCATGAGATCTACACAAAGACCCTTTTATGTGGGTCAAAAGGATGCTTCCCCCATGCCCATTTAATATGTTTTCATTGAAGTTCTCTATGCTGCCCTTAGGGCCATCCACATACTGGTGATAAGCATGTAGCTTGCATAGCAAACTCCCTCCCTTCCAACCTCATATCACAATATTCAGAGTTCAGTATGTCCCATAGTAAAATGGTATATTTTTGTATGCTCTACACATACTGCCAAGGTATTGCTTTGTGAATAGAGCTCTACAATATAGACACAGTTTACCAGGAACTTAGCATTTAAACGACTTTCATCTTGACAATGACTGACATGTATCGCTGAGAATATTATATATTTAGAAGATTTTTTTTGAAGACTCTGTAGTTAAGAATCATGTCTCATCATATTCAGTGAACTTCTGAACTGAGTCTTAAATGTTTAAAGAAGGGTCACAAAGCCACCCTGCTACAAAAGTCTGTAACTTGCACCCAACTCCGTATCACAGAAGAAATTCATGCATAGAATAATTTTTTTCTGAGTTTTCTTTCCATTAAAAAAAATACTGTCTCCTTTTAGCTTTGAATATTTATCACTGAGAACTTATGCTAGAGTCAAACAAAGTAGAAGACAAACTCAGGGTGTGGGAGGAGAGTACATCACATTCTTCATAAACTTTGTAAGAATTTCTTCAACACATGCTTCTCCATTTATACAACAGATCAAGGAAGGCTAGAATCCAATTTCAAATCAAATAACCCCCATATCGATGTGCAGGGTAGTTGTCAGTGCACTCTCATCAACTCTGTGCTTTCTGGTGGGTAATGTGCACAGTGGAACTTAGAGTAGCCATTTGGCAGAAAACCGCTCTAGTCAAATTGAAATAGCCTTTAGAGCCTTGGTTAGAATGGAGAGCCATATGTATGCTTGTCATTTGATGAAAAATAGTGCGTTTAAATTAAGGGGAAAAAAAATCCTACCATCCAGATCCAAGCCTGCACAATGACACAGGTGTCAAGATCTTATTTAAAAGTGTTAAGGTATAGTACTATTCAGCAGCACAATTTATAAGGAAACACAGGATCATGTGCCAGGGACTGAAGATTTGCTGCCTGATACCAGCCATAGGTAGCAATACAATATGTTTCTTCCAGATAATTACTTGCTGCTCAAGGAAAGTGGCATCTCTAAATTGGTATTTCAATGCAGCATTAACAGATTATGCTGCGTAGGTAGACACAGCTGGTTTTTGTCACATGATTGGGCTTGGAATCACTCAATGCCACTTAAAACTAATTTTGCTTTATGCTTAAAAAACAATGCAACTTTTCTAGAGTAAGGAAAATGTCCAGTCATGTTGATAGAGTAAAATAGTTAGACCTCAGATGACAAATAAAAGTTTCTTTATTTATTATTTTGACTACTTAAAGTGGCCTAAGGGCATTCATGCCAAAAATTTTTTTTTAAATCACTATAAACATGTAGAAATAAATTACAACCTATTTAGAATATCTCAGTTGAATTAAGGAACAACAGCTTATCTTCCAAGGACAATGCTAAGTCATTGATTTGCATATTATTTAATTGTTACAACAACACTGTGAGTCAGATAATATTATTTTATAAGTGAGAAAACTAAGGGGAAAGAAATTAAGATACTTTCCTACATTTACATTGGTTAAGTAGACTGACTCCAAAGTTTGTATAACCAACTAAATGTTCTTAATAAGAATTAAGAACTATATTTGCTATTGCTGATTGCCAGCGGATCGGTTCTGATTCATAGCAACAATGAAAAAGGTTACTGAGGCTTTAAATCTTCATGGGAGCAGAAAACCTCCTATTTTTCCTGAGGAACAACTTGTCAAATTGGAAGTACAGACCTTGTGGTTCTGTTTAGTGGTTATAGTTTGGAGCTATCAGACTCCAAGCCATATATTACAGTCTTCTAAACCATGAATGAAGGAGTCCTGGTGGCACAACGGTTAAGCACTTGACTGTTAATTAAAAGGTTGGTTGTTCGAACCCATTCAGATGCTCCACTGGAGGAAGACCTGACAATTTCCTTCTTCATATTAAAACTAAGGAAATGCTATGGAGCAATGCTACTTTGTCAGAAGGAGCCATTTTGAGTCAAAATCAATTTCATGGCACCGAACAACAGCAGCATTTATCAATGTATGCACAGATATTATAAGCCAAATATACTAGAAAAGAGGCATTGTTTGTTTGTTTCAATCTCATCCTAATGCCTTTGCTAAATAAGAACTCCATAGAGAACTGTAGTAAGTACATGTTTAAAAGATAGCCTAGTATTTAGGGTCACAGACAACTTCCCTAATACCATGTGTTCTTATTCTTCTTTTTTTTTTTAATATATCAACATAAGTTTGAGAGATGAAATAAAATAGATAAACCCAATTTTACGAGCATAAAATACAAAATATGGTACTATCTCATTCAATAGTTGAAGTAGCATAGTTCTGAGTCCTACTCTAACAGTATAAGGGCCTAGTCTCCTCTTAAGATTTCCATTACAGTAAATTGCCCAGAATGCAGTACTAGGAGAGATTCCAGCAGCTGCTTGAGGTGCAAGATCAGGCCCAGAATCAGCTCCACTCTTTCAGCTTACCCTAAGTCCTTTCACGCCCTGCTCTTACCCACAGATTATGTGTAGGAGAAGAATCCATGACCCACAAAACACATCTGTGGGAACCTATGGTATTGTAGCTGTTGTTGTTAAGTGCCGTTGAATTTGTTCTAACCCATAGCGACCCTGTATAGGGTTCCAAGGAGCTGCTGGTGAGCTTGAACCCCGATCTTATGATTCAAACCTACTTTGCAGTCCAGAGCATTAACCCACAGTGCCACACCAGGACTCCATACAAGAGCCTATGATTGTTGTTGTTAAGTACCGTGGAGTTGGTTCCGACTCATAGTGACCCTGCACAGGGTTTTTGAGGCTGTAAATTTTTATGGGAGCAGAAAGCCTCATCTTTCTCCTGCAGAACAGCTGGTAGTTTATAATTGCCGACCTTGAGGTTAGCAGCCCGATTCATAACCTCTACACAACCAGAGCTCCTTATGAGAGTCTATGCTGTGTTGCTGTTAAGTGCCGTCGAGTCGGGTCCGACCCATAGCGACCCTGTACAGGGTTTCCGAGGGTGTAAATAACTTACTTAATTTAACGGGGCAATTTGCATTCCGACATAAGTAGATTCTTCTTGAAGTCTATTTCTACCTGCCTTTAAGGATAAAGAATAATTGAAAAGGAATCAATTTTCCATTAATAATTTCCACACTTATCATCTGCAACATTTGAAAAATGGGTAGTTATTTGGCATA